>NC_090265.1:278034643-278237143 GCF_040414725.1 Anabrus simplex
TGCAATGTACAGTATTTACTGCCATAACATCATTTGTAGAGGTTAAGTTATACTGCATAGCTATACTCACATTAATTGAATAAAAATGACAGCAATGAAACGGAAATACGTATCTTATTACATGAAAACATATTAGAAATTCCATAATAATAATAATAATAATAATAATAATAATAATAATAATAATAATAATAATAATAATACATGTCTTTCCTTCTTTCTTAATCCGTTTACCCTCCAGAGTTGGCTTTTCCCTCAGACTCAGCGAGAGATCCCACCTCATCAATTTGATAGGGCCTAAAATTGCTAAGAAGGATACCCACATTCAGAGAGGCTATCTCGGTGCAAGAGAGACTGGCAGTGACAGTACGATTTCTAGCAACCGGTGATTCAAACACTAGTCTGCAGTATCTTTTCAAAATATCCAAACAGTCGATTAGTGTTATCATACCGGAATGTGACAACCTCTGATTGAAGCACTAAAAGAAAATATAAACGTAAGTAAGGAATTTATTGCTGGGATATTCTAGGTTTCATACATCAAACATTATCTATTTTAATTGCTTATTCAACACAGAAACACTACTTTGTAAGTCTAATCAAGTCCTGAAAATCCATATCCACATCGTGGGAATTGCTTACTGTATTTCACTCAGTGGACAGATTAGAGTTGGAGTAAGGAGAATTGGGTGTAGTAGTAGTATTCGGTGAGGATAAGGAAGCTGAAGGAGTGGGTGTTGAAATGGTGTAACCTTGAAAATGTGATGGGTTCGGCAGCTGATGAACATTATGTTGTGCAGCATGATGGGGATATTGGGAATATGTAGAGTGAACCGGAGAATGGAGTGAATGGGGAAAGTGGTCATTCCTTAAAATTTTGTTGAAATGCCTGGGATGGCTAGTTAGCCACTACATTTCCTTAGCTCTGTACATTTCAATAAAATGCAGTGTGTTTTGCTCGGTCCACAACATTTTTACTGATCAAGCAGACAGAGGCGAATGTGTGTTACGCGCCGAGGTCCTGTGTACGTCCAAGCTTGCTGTAACTTCCGCGCGCGCAGCTCTTTGATGTGACGCGGGAAAACCGACAAGCAGTGGAACGCAGCGAACCTCGTTCCGTATCGTTCATGTTGCGGGCTAGGGTTGCGCGACGTGGTTACGCAGTACCGTCCAGACAGGAGCGCGACGCGGTTACGTTACGATGTTCTGTTACAAGTCTGGACGCGCCTTAATGTCTAGGCCGTTTCCGCAACGGACTGCCGAGGAACAATCCGAGGTGAAACGAATGGGAAGGCCCACGCGACGTTTAATTTCGAAACCAGATAAGTTACAAAAGGATATGTTTTCAATTCCGGAATTAGGCTACCTCAAAGTGTTTCATTTCAGTATGGTAAAAGAGTTTTTAAATGAAAAACTGTTAATGCGTTATAGTAATATTCCTGAAAATAGAAATGTAAAATGTTTGTTTTATTTTTAATAATAAAAAAGTATTGTTGATGTATCTAGATTTGAAAATTAGCCTGTAATCATATTATATCACTAGCAAGATACCCGTGCTTCGCTACGGTATTATACTGAAATTTATAATTGAATGCTTATTGTTTTAGATATATAATCCGCCGAAATTCGCGATCTGACTCGTTTTCTGCGAGAATCCTCCAAAATTCCCGATCTGACTCGTTTTCTATTATTTTACAGCGGATGTTTCCTCCCATTTTTCAATATTCCTTTCCAACAATCGTTTTCGTACTTCCCGGGCTAGGCTCAGGTATTCCTCCTGGTCAGTTGGGTCCGTAAATCTTTGCCATCTTTTCCGTTAATCATTTTTAATATGGATAAAATCCTTCAGGAGATCCGGCGTGGTGTCATATTGGGTGATTTGGCGGCACTGAACCCGCGGCCGGACTGCATTCCTAGTCATTACCCGTCCAGGAGCCGTTGCCAGCGCGGTCCGCACATTTGACGACGGTCCGGAACATTATTATTATTATTATGTGTTGCTGGAATGGCTGATGACAGGGAAAACCGTAGTATCCGGAGAAAAACCTATCCCGCCTCCGTTTTGTCCAACACGAATGTCACATGGAGTGACCGGGATTTGAACCACGGAACCCAGCTCTGAGAGGCCGGAGCGGTGCCGCCTGAGCAACGGAGGATCCTTATAAGTACATTAATAACAGTAAAATCAATTGGTCTCACCTCCTTCTACACCCCACCGCTGTTAAGTTTATTTACCGCCACCCCCCCCCCAAAAAGAAATATTAAAAGAAGGCTTGTTTCTTTATGTTTAAGGGAGATTCCAAACACCAATGTTCACGTCTATTACCTTCAGTTTTGAGATATAAGTATCCCCATAAAAGTAATTTACTTTTTTTCACTTCATTTCACTTGTTTCTTTAATAGTAAAGGATCTTCTAAATACCAATTATCACGACTCTAACTTCTTCAGTTTTTGATTTATGTGTCCTCATGAAAGGAATTCAACTCCTTTACACTCCCGCCCTCCAAGATGGTTTCCCGCCCAAAACGCGTTTTTCTTTGTTTTTAAAGGAGATCCAAATACGAATTTTCACATCTGTAATAACTTTAGTTTTTATTACATGTATTCTCATACAATTAAGCCAATTAATTTTTCAATTCTTTCACCCCCCCCCCCCCCGCTTCATTGGATTTTTAGAGAATACGTGTATTTTTACTTTTAAAGCAGACTTAAAATATCAAATTTCACGTCTGTAAAATCTGCATTTTTGATATATCAGTAGCCTAATTAAAAGAATTCAACACCATTTTCAGTCACTTTTACCCCTCCTCCACCCAGGTGATATTTCCGAAAACTAAAAATACACGTTTCTTTATGTTTAATAGAGATAAAAAAATACCATTTTTCACTTCTGTAACATGTTAAGTTTTTTAGATATACTGTAAAAATTCTCATTTTAAAATTTCACCCCTTTTGAGTTCCCCTTAAGTGGAGTTTCCAAAAACAAATCACCTATGTTTCTTTACATTTACAGGAGATTAAAAACACCCACTTTTTTCGTCTGTAACATTTTACGATTCCAAGATATTCTGTAGATATAGTCTTTCAAAAAATTCACCCCCATTTGTCACTCCTGTTTAACCGCCATTAATTGGATTTTCCAAAAACTAAAAAATACGTGTTTCTTTATTTTTAAAGGAGATCCCATATACAAATTTTCAGTTCTGTAATATCTTTCGTTTGTGAGATATATGTATCCTCATTAAAGGCATTCAACCCATTTTCCCCCCTTTTACACCCCTCCTATTGGGATTTACAGGAAACAAAAAAATATGTGTTCCTTTATTTTTAGAGGAGATTCTAACTACCAATTTTTACATCTGTAAATTTTAAAGTTTTAAGATGTAGACACACTCATTTTAAAAAATTCACCCCCCCTTTTCACCCCCAATATTTGGATTTTCCAAAAACGAAAAAGTACGTGTTTCCTTACTTTTAAAGTAGATCCCAAATACCAATTTTCAAGTCTGTAATATCTTCAGGTTCTGAAATATAAGTAGACTCATGAAAAGCATTCGACCCCTTCTTCAACCCTTTCTTCCCTTCTTATTAGGATTTTCCGAAAACAAAATATACGTGTCTCTTTATTTTTAAAGGAGATTCTAAATACCAATTTTCACATCTATAACCTTTAAAAGTTTTGAGATATAGATACACTCATTTTAAAATATTACCCCCTTTTCACCCCCTCCCTTAATTGGATTTTCCAGAAACAAAAAATACGTGTTTCTTTATTTTTAAAGGAGATCCCAAACACCGATTTTCAGGTCTGTAATATCTTCAGTTTCTGAGATATAAGTAGCCTCATTAAAGGCATTCAACCCTTTTTCCACCCCTTTTCACTCCTCCTATTGCGATTTTCCGAAAACAAAAAAAATACGTGTTTCTTTATTTTTAATGAAGATTCTAAATACCAATTTTTACATCTGCAAACTTTAAAAGTTTGGAGATATAGATTCACTCATTTTAAATATTCGCCCCCTTTTCACCCTCCCATTAATTGGATTTTCCAAAAACAAAAAAATACGTGTTTCTTTATTTTTAAAAGAGATCAAAAGTACCAATTGTCAGGTCTGTAATATCTTCAGTTCCTGAGATATAAGTACCGGTATCCTGAGTGAAGGCATTCAACCCATTTTTCCCCATTTTCACCCTTTTTCACCCCTCCTATTGGGGTTTTCAGAAAACAGAAAAACACGTGTATCCTTATTTTAAAAGAAGATTCTAAATACCAATTTTTACATCTGTAAACTGTTAAAGTTTTGAGATATAGATACACTCTTTTTAAAATTTCACCCCCCTTTTCACCCCCTTAGCGACGGAATATCAAAAAATCCTCTCTTAGCGAGCACCTACATCTTAATATGAATATATCCCCAAAATTTCATTTCTTTATGTCCAGTAGTTTTGGCTCGGCGATGATGAATCAGTCAGTCAGTCAGTCAGTCAGTCAGTCAGTCAGTCAGTCAGTCAGTCAGTCAGTCAGTCAGTCAGTCAGTCAGTCAGTCAGGACAAGTTATTTTATGTATATACTAGCAAGATACCCGTGCTTCGCTATGGTATTATGCTGAAATTTATAATTGAATGCTAATTGTTTTAGATATATAATCCGCCGAAATTCGCGATCTGACTCGTTTTCTGCGAGAATCCGCCAAAATTCGCGATCTGACTCGTTTTCTAATAAATTACGGTATGTTTCCTCACATTTTTCAATCTTTCTTTCCAGCAATCGATTTCGTACTTCCCGGGCTAGGTCCAGATATTCCACCCCGTCAGTTGGGTCCCTAAATCTTTGCCATCTTTTCCTATAAGCGTTTTTAATATGGATCAAATCCTTCAGGAGATCCGGCGTGGTGTCGTCTTAGGTGCCTTGGCGGTACTGAACCCGCGGCCGGACTGCATTCTTAGTCATTACCCGTCCAGGACCATTTTCCAGGGGGGTCCGCACATTTGACAACGGTCCAGAATATTATTATTATTATTATTATTATTATTATTATTATTATTATTAAAAGATGTTCTGAACCCCACAGCAAGCTGCAAGATCGCTACTTGGCGGTAAAATACATCTGCTGCCAGTGTCATTGTTACAATGTGACCAGCACCATCGTCGCGCGTAGGCAAGTGTGCGGGATTTCTGGCGATACCAATGACATACTTCCGTGCATTGTTGACCTTATTATAGAGGTGAACAATTTGACGGTCCATCTCATTCCTATCGTTTATTTCAAATGTGTTTAAATTTTTATTTACATGCCAGGAGGATCTACTGTAATCTAAGAACGTTCTCCGAAGGAAAAGATGGCTGTTGAAAACCAGCCCAGGAAAGATTAAAAATGATCGGTTTATGATCAGAATAAGTACATCGAAACTATATAGCCTGTTTCCAGTCATTCGACAGGGTCAGGAATGGAATGAATAAAGCCCCATCTAGCAGCGACAATAGGAATTGTGCCGGCTGCCGAAGCACACCTCTGGGGCAATGATCGTTGAATGACAAATGAAATGAAATATTGGACAGTGTTGCTGGAATGAATGATGAGAGAGAAAATCGAAGTATCCGGAGAAAAACCTGTCCCGCCTCCGTTTTGTCCAGCACGAATGTCACATGGAGTGACCGGGATTTGAACCACGGAACCCAGCTGCGAGAGGCCGGCGCGCTGCCGCCTGAGCAACGGAGGCTCCTTAAGTACATTATGAACTGTAAAATCAATTGATCTCACCTCCTTTTACACCCCACCGCCGTTAACTTTATTTACACCCCCCCCCCAAAAAAAATAGAAGACGTGTTTCTTTATGTTTAAAAGATATTCCAAACACCAATGTTCACATCTGTTACATTCAGTTTTGAGATATAAGTATCCCCATAAAAATAATTCACTTTATTTTCACTTCCTTTCACACTCCCCTCCCCCCCCCCCACCCCGTAAGTGAATTTTCCGGCAAAATATACTTGTTTCCTTAATAGTAAAGGATCTTCTAAATAGTAATTATCACGACTCTAACTTCTTCAGTTTTTGATTTATGTGTCTTCATGAAAGGAATTCAACTCCTTTTCACTCCCGCCCCCCAAACGCGTTTTTCTTTGTTTAAGGAGATTCAAATACCAATTTTCACGTCCGTAACAACTTTAGTTTCTATTAGATGTATGTATTCTCATACAATTAATTCAATTAATTTTTCAATTCTTTCACCCCCCCACCCCCCCTTCATTGGATTTTCCGAGAATACGTGTTTCTTTACTTTTAAAGCAGATTCCAAAGCAGATTTCACGTCTGTAATATCTTCATTTTTGAGATATCAGTAGCCTAATTAAAAGAATTCAACACCATTTTCAGTCACTTTTACCCCCCCCTCTTCCACCCAAGTGGTATTTCCGAAAGCTGAAAATACACGTTTCTTTATTTTTAATAGAGATAAAAATACCATTTTTCACTTCTGTAACATGTTAAGTTTTTGAGATATACTGTAGAAATTCGCTTTTTAAAATTTCACCCCTTTTTATTTCCCCTTACGTGGAGTTTCCGAAAACAAATCACCTATCTTTCTTTACATTTACAGGAGATTCCAAATACCCACTTTTTACGTCTATAACATTTTACGTTTCTCAGATATTCTGTAGATATAGTCTTTCAAAAAATTCACCCCAGTTTGTCACTCCTGTTTAACCCCCATTAATTGGATTTTCCAAAAACAAAAAAATACGTGTTTCCTTATTTTTAAAGGAGCTCCCATATACAAATTTTCAGTTCCGTAATATTTTCAGTTTCTGAGATATATGTATCCTCATTAAAGGCATTCATCCCATTATTCACCCATTTACACCCCTCCTATTGGGATTTAAAGAAAGCAAAATATACGTGTTCTTGTATTTTTAAAGAAGATTCTAAATACCATTTTTTTACATCTGTAAACTTTTAAAGTTTTAAGATGTAGACACACTCATTTTAAAAATTCACCCCCCTTTTCACCCTCCATTATTTGGATTTTCCAAAATCAAAAAAATACCTGTTTCTTTATTTTTAAAGTAAATCCCAAATACCAATTTTCAGGTCTGTAATATCTTCAGGTTCTGAAATATAAGTAGCCTCATTAAAGGCATTCAACCGCTTTTTCACCCTTTTCCACCCTTCCAATTGGGATTTTCCGAAAACAAAAAAATACGTGTTTCTTTATTTTTAAAGGAGATTCTAAATGCCAATTTTTAAATCTTTAAACTTTAAAAGTTTTGAGATATAGATAGACTCATTTTAAAAATTCACCCCCTTTTCACACCCCCCATTAATTGGATTTTCCAAAAACAAAAAATATGTATTTCTTTATTTTTAAAGGAGATCCTAAACACCAATTTTCAGGTCTCTAATATCTTCAGTTTCTGAGATATAAGTATCCTCATGAAAGTCATTCAACCACGTTTTCACCCCTTTTCACCCCTCCTATTGGGATTTTCCGAAAACAAAAAAATACGTGTTTCTTTGTTTTTAATGAAGATTCTAAGTACCAATTTTTACATCTGTAAACTTTAAGAGTTTTGAGATATAGATGCACCCATTTTAAAAATTCACCCCCTTTTCACCCTCCCATTAATTGGATTTCCCCCATACAAAAAAATACGTGTTTCTTTATTTTTAAAAGAGATCAAAAGTACCAATTTTCATGTCTGTAATATCTTCAGTTTCTGAGATATAAGTACCGGTATCCCGATTAAAGGCATTCAACCCCTTTTTCACCCTTTTGTGCCCCTCCTATTGGGATTGTCTCAAAACAAAAAAATACGTGTTTCCTTATTTTTAAAGAAGATTCTAAATACCAATTTTCACATCTGTAAACTTTTAAAGTTTTGAGATATAGACACACTCATTTTAAAATTTCACCCCCCTTTTCACCCCCTTAGCGACGGAATATCCAAAAATCCTCTCTTAGCGAGCACCTACATCTTAATATGAATATATCTCCAAAATTTCATTTGTTTATGTCCAGTAGTTTTGGCTCGGCGATGATGAATCAGTCAGTCAGTCAGTCAGTCAGTCAGTCAGGACAAGCTACTTTATATATATAGATTGGTAAAAATTGTGCACCACTGAACTTTTAAACCACCAGCCGCCACTGAGTAATACAATGCGTATACCTCGTTTATTAGTAAGAAAAATGTAAAACGCTTATACAGGGTTTATTCACTGTATAACTAAACAAGAGTTAAACAACGGTATACGGACTTTTTATTAGTAAGACCGTTAGTTTATAGAGGCTGTCTATCAAACCATCTTCTTTTGTCCAGTATATTTGTTTGTAATCTTAGTTTTTCATGTGATGTTAGGATAAACTAATTTGCTCCTAGCTCCAAGGTCGTTCGGCAACAGCTTTATTTACTATCCTTTAAAATTTTTTACAAAACCATAATCGATTTAACGCTATTCAGTTCATTGATAACATAGAGGCCTTACTGTACTCAGAATTATCAGCGCAGGTAGTATCAAAGCTCTTGGAAAGCCGCGAACATGCTAGATTATGTGGAGGAAGCTAACATGTGATAATGGTAATCAGAGGTAATGAATAGTGGGACTATAGGGGATGATTTAGCACTTCCTACCCCAATGCTGTCAGAGGTCTTCTGGCAAGAAGGCTAAAGTGCACTGTTGCATAACATGATTCATCTTCATTAGAACATACCTGGCTGACATTAACACATGCCTTCCTTTAACGTGCCATGAAGTATATCACCGTAATGCTAACAATTTATTGTTACAGAGAGCAGAAAACATTCACGTAATATTGCCATGGAGAACTCGAAAATGATCTTCAAACGATGTGGTAATTATTGCTTTATCTTCTAGAAAAATCCCCTGTGGGTGCGGGGTGGTAGAATAACACCAACGGTACCCCCTGCCGGTCGTAAGAGGCGACTAAAAGGGGCCCAAGGGCTCTGAACTTTGGAGCGTGGATTGGCGACCACGGGACCCTTAGATGAGTCATGGCATTGCTTCCGCTTACTTGTGCCAGGCTCCTCACTTTCATCTATCCTATCCGACCTCCCTTGGTCAACTCTTGTTCTTTTCCGATCCCGACAGTATTACAGCACTCGAGGCCTAGGGAGTCTTTCATTTTCACGCCCTTCGTGGCCCTCGTCTTCCTTTGGTCCATATCTTTATTTTTCGAAGTGTCGGACCCCTTCCATTCTTTCTCTCTGATTAGTGGTATATAGAGGATGGTTGCCTAGTTGTACTTCCTCTTAAAACAATAATCACCACCATCACCACCATCTTCGAGGCAAGGAGCACATTAGTTATCAATGCAAAGTGTTTATATTTGTATACTAGCAAATGTACCCGTGCTTCGCTACGGTATTCTGCATTGTATACGAATATTGAAGTAAATACTGTACATGCAGTAAATAAGATTGTTTTAAAATAGCATGTCTCTTAGCGTTATCCGAGAAACAGCATGGAGAGGTCCCCATACGTTGTTTCCAATGTAAAGTGCTTGTTACGGATTTGTGATGATAACGACAGGCTCACTTGCCTATTGCCATTCACAATCGAGTTGGGAAGTTTACATTATAATTGCAGGCCCCATTGCCTACTGCGCGGTCACAATCGATTTGGGGAGTTTCCGTTACAATGGTAGTCCCACTTTCCTACTTCCAGACATATTACAAATTGAGGAGTTTTTATTATAATGGCAGGAAACTTCCCTACAACCAGTCAAAATTGAGTTGTGCAGTTATCATTATAATGAGAGGCCCCTTTTCCAACTGCCAGCCAGCTTACTGCCAGTCACACCAAGTTGGTGAGTTTCCATCAAAATAGCAGGCCAGTATGCCTAATGCCAGGCACATTTTAGATGGGTGCATCTGTTTATAACTGCGGGAACGCTTGCCTACAGCCAAACACAATCGGGTAAGGGGAGTTTTGAACAAAACTACATGCTCCCTTGCCTTCTGCAAGTCAAATCGAGAAGTGAATTATTCATTGCAATGGTAGGCCTGCCTTATTAATGCTAGTTACACAGGAATTGGAGAAGGACCCCATTCCTACTGCCAGTCAAAGTCGGTGTGGTGTGGGGAGTACTGATTACAATAGCAGACACACCCCTTCTCGATCGCTACAAGACGACATCAGTGAATATTTATAGATCGACATACGAAAGTATATGCATGCTTAAAATATTGCAGACCTTCATTTACAGATTGACTGCTGCAAAACGGACGTCATATCGACAAAGGATTGTACCATAAGACGTCAAATTTAGCGGCCTAAATGGCTGGTCGTATGATATCTGATCTATTCATGGGTCCGATTGAGTTAGAAACGTTGAATAGGGTAAAAGTTTTGTAAGATTATCTCACATTGTATTACTTTTCAGATAATTATGTGACAGCTACATACATAGCATTTGGCTCACATATGGCTACTGGGTGGGCCAATTTTCGTGTGGGGTTTGATGATTCTATATTTCTTATAAGTGATTGAAAGTATGAATTATGCATGCGAAAAGTCCAAATTTACTTAACGTCGAGAAATAGACAAAAATCAAACGTAAAAGGGATACAGATACAACAAAAAGTCATAAGACCAAGGTTGTAGATCACTCCAAATTGAATGGAGATTGTGCATTCCCTTATGTGATAGGACTTCGCGAATATCTGCACCATCATTAAAATTGCCTCCATATTTCGATATTCTTCGGGGAAAAAGTGAAAAATTTGAAGCTCTTGGAAATGTTCTGTCCGTTACAGGCTAAAATGTATAATTTTGCCAAATTTCTGTTTTCTTGTTCGTCTGGCAGATTATGCCGCAATGTGGATTTTGGGTGAGGAGGGTTAAAATTAGGACTTTCATGAAACTAAACCAAAGAATTATGCAGATGGTTGTTATTATTACCCCTTAAACGCGTAGCTGTGCGAACATTTCACCAAAATAGTCAATGTACAGGCACACAGTCGTTAGGATTTTACTTATATAGATAGATAAGGAATCTGCTCCACGTACAACACCTTTTGGTCTATGTCTGCTGGACTTACGCTGTGAAACCGACCATTCATGATAGCTCCCTTATTAATCTTTCTGTAGAAAAAATACACATGAAAAAAGTTTTAGAAATGGATTTCCAACAAATTTGGTCGATTTCCAGTCAGGTTGGTCATGTATTCTATATATTGTGGAAGAGTAAATTCACCATTTCGGTTCCCTATAAACCGCCAGTCCATTCCAGGAGCAAGAAATGTTATTGACCTTTAAAATCTTCCTTTGGAAAGGTGGATGCTAAATATAAAGTTTGGTTCAAATATCTTCAATAGTTTTCAAGTTGTAAGAAATACGCTCAACACGCGCCCGTTCTTAAGTTAAGTCCGGTTAATGATATCTCCCTTATAAATCCTCTTACCGAAATGATAGGGACACTGGGACTGAAATTTTGGCGAAATATATGTAAAATATTGATTTTCGGCTTTTTCCATATTAATACACCCCTAACCCCCGCGGATCAGATAGCAGTGTTTTCATCCAAATTCCTCCATTTTTAAAGCTCTAGCGTAGCTTTTAAATGCCTGGCGTGCAGTCCTTTAAACGCCCACTGTCGTTCGACTCACGATCAGCGCACATTAGTGGTGTATTCAAGCAGATTTCACGATTTCATTTCATAAGAATAATTCAAAAAGGCCTCCTACATCTGTCGGTCTGCATTTTGCTGCTTTCTAGTGGAGGAAGTAGGCACTTTTACTACGTAAACTATATAAGAACTACAAAAGTTTGAAAAATCTGAATGAAAATTACAGGTGGTGGTGTGGCCTTGCATAATATATTGAGTAAATTTTTATGCCTATTTTCAAAGACAGTGATTACTTATTAAAGAAATATTTATTAGTTTCAACATTATTTATGACTATTTCCGTACATACCATGTGCAAATCCTGTTTGTTTACAAACAAGTTGTTTTCCAGTTTGATTGTGTTGAGGTATGCGAGTATTTTCTACTATTGTTTGGTGTTGTTCTGTGGTGAAATGCATACAATAAGTTCTCGGTGGTGTAAACCAAAATCCAAAAGTAGGAGAAAACAAGAAATTTCTTTGAGATTCTCAGCTGGCAATACAGGTTATGAGCATTGCCCATGATTTTAAAAAATTGCCTTTTTCTTTGTTTCACTTTTTCAGGCACTCAAAATGTTACACGCATCATAAATCTTATGATATTGCTTTCAAAATTTGCATGTATTATCTTCATTGCATTGACTATAAACCTGCGGATCGATTTTTGGATTGCACTTTCGGTCTGGCTGCAAAAAAACTTCAAACTTAAAAATTGAAGATTTTTTGCAGATTAAAAACTTGGATATGAAAAAAATTTATTTCTTCATACTCATTAATGGAATTCAAAAAATAATCCGTAGGTTTCTTCCAATTGTATTAATGCAATAGAATATTACCTAAAAGTTACACTATCTTGATTGGTTTAATGCGGCAGACCTTTATAAATATTGAATAATTTGCACATAAAAATGTATAAAATAATTAATATCTCAAGAACTAATCAACTTGCAATGCTCAAATTTACCACAGTGGTTTATGTTATGACTATTCATAATCATACAAAATTTCAAAGCTGTACCTCAATTTATATAGAATTTGGAAATTTCAGTCCGGTTAATGATATCTCCCTTATAAATCCTCTTACCGAAATGATGCACATGAGAAAAAAGTTTTAAAAATTAATTTCCATTAAGGCAGGTAAGTTTCTATTAAGTGTGTATATTTTGTGGGAGTGCAAAATCACGGTTTTGGTTTCGTATAAACCCCCCAGTCATTTCATGGATATAGAAACAATATTTGCCCTGAAACCTGCCCAAGGACAGGCGGATTCTAAATATCAAGTTTGGTGGAAATATATCCAGTAGTTTCCAAGTTATAGACATACAGACAGACAAACAGAAAAACAGACACCAAAGCTAAAAAAATGCAGATGGTCATTATTACACCGGAAAAGGGATAACTGTACAGAAATGTCGCCAAAATAGTCAATGTACAGACACACTCTAGAAGTGCAGACCTTTATTTCGAGAGTTACTGCTTTGAAACTCTGCGACATAGGCCTATCTGCAAACGGACCCTCACCATCAAACGCCTTTCAGTGTTCTACATGGTTGGTCCCATGACATCTTCTCGTATCTCCTATATTTATGTTTTAGATTGAGTTAGAATCATTGGGTGTGAAATTTTGTACAGTTTTCGCATACTACTTTATATTCGTGATACTCACGTGACAGACAGAATCATAAAATTTGGCTATCACATTGCCACTGGTCATGCCAATGTGCGTGCCGAATGTCATGATTCTATCTTTCCTATAAGTGCCAAATTAATGTTAACATATACGTGTGAAAGTACAAAATTAACTTGAAATCGAGAAATACAGCTCTATTTAACGTATAAGGAATAGAAATACGATAAAAAGTCATAGGACCAAAGTTGTAGATCTCTCCAAAATGAAACGCCATTTGCTTTCTGACTTGTGATACGACTTACTGATTAGCCACCAATTATCCCGAAACGAAGGTGTGCACCGTCGTTAAAATTACATCCATATTTCATTATTTTCCGGGGCTGAAAGTTATACATTTGCATAGCTTAGAATATTTACTCAAAGGAAAGAGTGTCAAGCTTTCGGGATTAGCACTCGCATACATACGGTGTAATTAAGGAAGAAAATAATTCAGTGAAGAAAGTTGAAATTAATAGAAAATGGATTAAAAACTGAGGACAGCCGGATGACGACAAATATGTAAATACCAAGTGAATGTATTGGAAAATCAAATGCCCCTCAATAAATTATGCTGGCGTGAGTCATGGATATAAGAAAGACGTAACAGAGGAGAAATTTAGGCGCAGGCATTGTGATAGTACATATATCACACCCCCGAATTATATGTAGAAGGTAGAGATATTATTGTCAGTATTCGATTTATTATTATTATTATTATTATTATTATTATTATTATTATTATTATTATTATTATTATTATTATTATTATTATCAGTATTTCATTTGTATGTTTTGTCATTTATATTTATAAGCTGGAAGATATCCACATATGTAGGTATGAGTAATTTGTTTTGCATGAGTGGGAAAACATTGCTTTAATAACTCTGGTAATTTGAATGAGTCATATGGCTACCCCAGTGTCTGTTGTGATGTACTTGTGTCGGGAAATTCATGAGTCATGTGTATATCCCAGCCTGATGAGATGAGCTTGTTGTTGTACCAGGGAAATTTGATGATTCATGTAAAACTCCCGAGAGTTTGTTATTGTCTTGGGAGGAAGAAGTAGTTCAGGGCTTGGGCTTGAGAAGAGGACCACCCATGATTGGCTGGCAAGCACCAATCCAGACGTATCATCTGAGAAGAGGGGGATGTTGATGTCTATAAAGGTTGATCATACGGCGGCAACCGAGGACATTGTAAGGGACATTGTAAAGAAACATTGTAAGGGAGATTGTATGGGTGATTGTAAAGGTGAAGGTAAAGGAACGAGAAGGAAGATAACTACAACTACAACTGACGCACTGTACGGGAAGGAAGTGGTGCTGATACACGGTACTGGAGTGACACGGCTGCAATGGACTGGACTTCAAACGTTCGTGGAGCGTAGTCTTGTTATGTTTGTGGAAAGTGGCTGATTGTGGAGAGTGCTTGCGCATTAAGTATTGTAGCACTTGTGGCGGCCTAGCATTATATGTTGGTGAAAGCTATCTCAGACTTTCCATAAATTTATGTTGAGGATCGACAGACGTGTGTATATATCTTTACAACAAGTGTTAAAATATGTGAACACAGTAGTACAGTGATGAGATAACTGCCGATTATGAGAATCGGTAAGTCGAATTGATATAGAGACAGTGAAGGGTATTTATCTTCATACATGTACATTGTTCATCGGACTATCTACAAATGGTAGCTTAGTTCTCGCTTTCGTTTTCCCACGATTTTCATTATTATTGTTGTTGTAAATATGGAGTCTTCCAGCAATATTTTATGTGTGTATTATATGTATAATGTTGTATGTTGATGAGGTGCTCATGCACGGAATTTGTTAAGAATATAGTTAGCTATTTTAGAATCAGTGTTATTGATGAACCTAGGTGCAGTTCCTACCTAATTAGTCGTTTTCAGGAGGTTAGGTAAGGCCTGCAACAGATGTACCAGTACGCAGCATTATGTACACGCCCTGGGATATAAAGTTTATCATGCTCTTATCTAAATTCGAGGGATCCATTCTGGTGAACTCTGGCGCCCATACTACGGACATTTCGGTTAATTATGCTTATTAATTTTATTAAGTTTTTGAGTAATTTTATTTATATATTTTTATTCATGATTTATTTTATTATTAATATTATTTATTTATTATTATCATCAAAAGATTACAGCATTTTAGGTCAACAGGTAAGATGGCCAATGGTGTTATTACTTAAGCTATTCGAGGACGGTTATAAACTCCAACGATATTCCGCCAATATCCCGCAGAATGGCCGATTGACGCCCTCTCTTGCTGTCTACCCAAGGAACAACCATGAATTTAAAGGTATGATGAGCAAAATGGCAATACGTTATTTCCCTGCTGGCAAGCAGAGACGTTGTCGGTCTGTCGGTCACACACGCAGACCATGATACCCGCAGAAAATAGTAAATTTCTCCGTCATTTGAATAGTAAGGTAAATTATGAACATAACGAAAGTTGTTGATAATGAAGAGACGTTTCATATGGTGTTCAATGGTGTTATTACTTAAGCTATTCGAGGACGGTTATAAACTCCAACGATATTCCGCCAATATCCCGCAGAATGGCCGATTGACGCCCTCTCTTGCTGTCTACCCAAGGAACAACCATGAATTTAAAGGTATGATGAGCAAAATGGCAATACGTTATTTCCCTGCTGGCAAGCAGAGACGTTGTCGGTCTGTCGGTCACACACGCAGACCATGATACCCGCAGAAAATAGTAAATTTCTCCGTCATTTGAATAGTAAGGTAAATTATGAACATAACGAAAGTTGTTTATAATGAAGAGACGTTTCATATACGGTCCACGGAGTTTACAGGAAATCAATAGTATACGAGAAAATGGAGGAAAACCGCTGTGGTTTTCCTATAAACCCCCGTCTAATCAAAGATTTTAAAATGAAATGCATATAGAAACCTTCCTCGGGGTGAATATACTCCAAATATGAAGTTTGGTTGAAATCTATCCAGCCGTTTTGCCGTGATGGTGGAACAAACAAACAAACAGACAAACAGACACGAAAAGTAAAAACCACCGATTCGGTCTTGAGTTGACCTAAAACGGATAAATATCTGAAAAATTGGCAAAGCAAACGAAATTACAGACAGCGGACCCCCTACAACTTTATTTATAAGATGAATATTATCGTAAAACCTGAGTTGCTGTGAAATCTGTAGTAGTGTGTAAAACAGTGAAAATCCTCAGCCTGTTTCCAGTCATTCAACTGGGTCTGGAATGGAATGAATGAAGCCTCCATCTACCCGCGAGGATAGGAATTGTGCCGGCTGCCGAACCCTATCGCACTCATCTGGGGCAATGAATAAATGACTGACAGATGAAATGAAATTATATTGGAGAGTGTTGCTGGAATGAAAGATGAACGGAAAAACCGGAGTACCCGCAGAAAATCCTGCCCCGCCTCCGCTTTGTCCAGCACAAATCTCACATGGAGTTATCGGGATTTGAACCACCGAACCCAGCGGCGAGAGGCCGGATCGCTGTCGCCTGAGCCATGGAGAGTCTCTGTGTAAAACAGTATTTTATTTAATTATTCGATAACGCTGGTGCTAATTAATTTATCATCAGCTCTGTGGAATTATTATTATTATTATTATTATTATTATTATTATTATTATTATTATTATTATTATTATTATTATTATTATTATAACATCTTCATTATAGATACCTTTCAGCGTTCAGTCTGTAAGCTTCCTCTATTTGTAACGAGTTCTGTGGTTTCCATTAGTTCTTTACATCTTATCTTTAATTCGTTAGAAACTGAGTCTAAACATCGTCGTTTTGGTCTCCCTCTACTTCTCTTACACTCCATAAAGGAGTCTATTATTCTCCTAGGTATACTATCCTCCTCCATTCGCCTCACATGATCCCACCACCGAAGCCGGTTAATGCTTACAGCCTTATCCATCGAGTTCATTCCTAACCTAGACTTTATCTTCTCATTCCGAGTGCCCTCCTGCCATTGTTCCCACCTGTTTTTACCAGCAATCATTCTCCCTACTTCCATGTCTGTTACTTCTAACTTATGAATAGGATATCCTGAGTTTACCCAGCTTTCATTCCCCGTAAACCGAGCTCGATAGCTGCAGTCGCTTAAGTGCGGTCAGTGTCCAGTATTCGGGAGATAGTAGGTTCGAACCCCACTGTCGGCAGCCCTGAAGATGGTTTACCGTGGTTTCCCATTTTCACACCAGGCAAATGCTGACGCTGTGCCTTAATTAAGGCCACAGCCGCTTCCCTCCCACTCCTAGCCCTCCCTGTCCCATCGTCGCCATAAGACCTATCTGTGTCGGTGCGACGTAAAGCAACTGGCATTCCCCGTAAAGCATAATTGGTCTGAAAACAGACCGATGTAAAGATAGTTTCATCCGGGAGCTGACTTCCTTCTTACAGAACACTGTTGATCATAACTGTGAACTCACTTCATTAGTGACCGAGGACAAGTTCGGGTCGCCAGATGCAGGTCTTTTGATTGGACACCCTAAGGAAACCTGCGCGAGGTGATGGGGATGAAATGATGATGAAGACGACACATACACCTAGCCCCGTGCCAGTTTAACCAATTGTGGTTTAAATTCCCGACCCTACCGTGAATCGAGCCCGGGACTCCTATGACCAAAGACCATTTAGCCATGGGGCCGGACGTCAGAGTAGATGAGCTTCAGTAATAGAAACACTCCATAAAATTACTGGTTGTACAAGTAAAGTGACACAGCACTTCAGAATCTCGCGTTGCAATTAGAGTTGCCAAGTCAAGAAAACCTGAAAGCGTGATTAGAACTGAAGAATATAAGGTAAAAGGACAGGAAGCACGACCCAATTTCATTGTTTTGTACCACGAATGATGTACTATGGCAAGCTAACGTTGCTACAGCAACTTGCACAAAAATGTATACATCGTACCGACACACAGATACGATGGGATAGGAAGGGACTTGGAGTGGAAAGGAAGCGACCGTAGCCTTGACTGAGGCACAGCCCCAGCATTTGCCCGGTGTTAGAATGGCAAACCGCCGGGCTGAGTGGCTCAGGCGGTTCGAACCTGGCTCAGTCCAATTGCATTTGAAGGTGCTTAAATACGTCAGCCCCATGTAGGTAGATTTACCGGCAGATAAAAGAATTCCCTACGAGACTAAATTCCGGCACCTCGGCGACTCCGAAAACCGTAAAAGTATTTAGAGGGATGCAAAGCCAGTAACATTACTATTAAAACGGGAAACCACTGGAAAACTATATTCAGGGCTACCGACGGTGGGTTATGAACCCACTATCTTCCGAATGCAAGCAGGCAGCTACGTGACGCAAGCGGCGCAACCACTCGTTCGGTGCATCAACAAATTACGTCATTTGAAACTTGATATCTTTCCTAGAAAAACGTTTTCTTAACTTGGACGATTTTACAGCATTTTGGACACTCTCATTAAGAAACATTTTCAGTATCTTTCAAGAAGTCTGAAGAAGAAGCAGGGCTGGTAACGAAAATGAAAGTTCCAGGTACACACTAAATACAGTACTTTGCTTCTTTCCTATTATCCTCTTCTAAAATAGCCTATTTGAATTTATTCCCTACTTGCTGTTGTGCCTGTCGTTGGCGGGGCAATCATTTAACATGCGCAAGATTACGTTTCTATCGATCACTTCTTGACGATTTTCGACAGAACGCAATTAAATCAGATTGCAACAAAAATATTACATTATGTTAATAAATAGCGAATTTCAGAAAACATACAGAAATACGAACGTTTGATAACCTAAGGTGCGATGGAAGATATCGTTTATTCTGCGATCAAACTATTACATTTTCATCCATCTATAAAATAGCCGCCTAAACGCTACTCCCATTAATGTGTACTGAGATTTATTCGTTGAAGGAACTTGCCTTGGTGGAGATGCGTTTGTCCCATTTGTTATTGCTATCAAAGAACCTTTCCCTAGAAAAAATACAGTAATTCTGTTCCAGTAAACTAAGGTGGAAGATTATTTCCTTCATGCAGACTAGCCACATGGATCTTTGGTACATTATCGTTAAATGAGCCACAGTTATCCCATTGTAACTCAGAGTGCGTGTAATCTGCGTATTCAACGGCTGTATGGAGATGGGTGCCAGGTAGCACAATGCGGCTTTGTAAGAGAGGCGCCAACAACACGAGGATCCTGAATAACTAGAGCACAAAGGAAAGTACATACATTCTGAGTCCTTTATCCCTGCTGGTGGAGCAGGGCGTGTATTCCCAAGATTCCGAGTTCATTTTTGACGACGGAAGAAACGCTGGTGGTACATTAGTTTCGAAATTGTATACCATTGACTTTACAGGGGTATCTCCCAAATTTGGACAATTTTTGCCGTACATTAATTAAAATAGCGGGTGAACGGTTGGGCCTATCGAAAAATGAGGTACACGATGTGGCACTGAAGTTAAATTTTCCACAAGAAACATAAGTGTTTTCTTCGTAACTCTAGCAGTTTTCGAGAAAATTAAGCTGTTTTGAGATTTTTGCTGTTGTCCACGGTGAAATAACTAAAATAAAAGTAAACGGTTGGCCCTATCGAAGAATGCACTATACTTTGTGGCCTGCAGTTCATCTTTTCTACAACAAACGTCATGTGCATTTTCTTCCTGACTAACAGTTTTCAAGGAAATTTGCTGTGGTCGTCTTCACTAAAGAATACGCTAATCATTTTGTAGGGGTCACGTGAAGTCATGTTTGGCATCACTCCTGTAAATGCATTGTTCCCTTGTTAAGAGGCCAGCTGAAGAATGAGTGCTCCAATCTGCGGAAAGCGTTCGGAGGCTACAGCTGTGTTGTTGAGAGTGCTAAGCGTGCTTATCCCCTGCTTTGGGCTGTAATTCATTTATTCAGCCATTTTTAATATCATTGTCATATATTGATATTCCGTGTTTTTATCTTTTTAGTACCGTGTAGGTTCAGAATTCATTTTTAGTGGGTTCAAAATGCATTCATATTTTGTTTTGCGTTATTAAATTGCTGGCGAGACCTAGTGTTTACAGTGCACTATGTCTTCTGGTATGGACTAGAACAATGTTGTTACTTTTATTGATCTGTCTCATTCTTATCCTTGCTCTGACAATATGAAAGTGACTGAGGTATTGACGATGAAAGTAATGCCATTCCTTATGCAGCCATTCCCCGCTATGAATGGTGTGAAAATATTGCTTGTAGGTCGGTTGGTGCATGCGTTTCAGTGGGCTTGGCAGTCTGATATGTGATAGCAGCTTCTGGTTCAGTGAGGAAAGCAACGGGAAACTACCTCACTCCTCCCTTATACGCCTCTTCAGTGATGTCTAGGCCATCTATGACAGCTAATGGTGTAGCTATTGAGGATCCAACCAACCTTCGAGCTGAGGACTGAACATTCATACATCATCGCAACCAAACTATATTTATATTCCGTGCTTCTATCGTTTCATTCATATTTAGAAGATATAGATGAAGCAATTTATTTTGCGAAGTCTTAGAATTAATATCTCTTATTCAGTTATTATTATTGTGACCGTATCGGTCATGTACATACTTATTTATTTATTTATTATTTTAGGCAGTGAAAAACCTTTGTTAAGCTCCCTTGTACATGTTAAAGAAAATTGCATTAGGTTGCACATGTTTACACAACCTTTCTAACCTGGTAAACACAACTCCGTCTTAACTAAAGAATCCCCAGATAGAGAGAGAGAGAGAGAGAGAGAGAGAGAGAGAGAGAGAGAGAGAGAGAGATATGAAAAATGTCAAGCAAGGAAAATCAATAATGATACCTCCACCCGCTGAAAAAATGGCCGAAACGCGGCGATGCCAGCTTGCAAGCTTCATTTGTATGATAAGATTTCTAGATATGCATAGCAATTAGTATGGGAAACCTCGGGATGTTATATGGTTTCATAATAGACCTCTGCCAAAATTCCAACTTTTTATAAAATATTAACATGTGGAAAAATACGCGATCATTTGGATTATATAACAACTTAGCGTCAGTACGCTCACCATGTACGCAGAACCATCATGGGAGACTCTGTAGGGGCATTTTGATAATTAATTTTAAATAAACGGACGATCGATGCAGATTCCGCACATAACTAGACTACTTAAGAGTCTGAGTCACGCAATTGAGCGCATTACCGATGTCATACGACATGTAGAACTATTAATTAAACAATAGTGGTGACTAGCCACTGTCTGGTGCGTGAGTAGGGGAAAGCTTTTAAAAGGGATGGCGGTGATGACACCACTGCCACTCGACGCGAGGGATTCAAGGCAGAACCACGGTTTGCTGGTGTTCTGACTTTACTAGTATTTCAGAGTGGAAATATACATTTTGCATCTTCGAGACTATTATAACTATCTACAAATGATAGTATTAAAAGGGTTGAAGTAATGTGACCGCAAGAACGGTGTTACAGTAGTTTTTTTATTAAAGTGACGCAACATATGTTAACATCATTAAAGTGTTACAGTATTTTTTTGTTAAAGTGACGCAACATATGTCAACATCATTAAGGTGTTACAGTAGTTTTTTAAAAGTGACGTAACATATGCCAACAACATTAAAGTGTTACAATATTTTTTTGTTAAAGTGGTGCAACATATGTCAACATCATCGAAGTTGTTATAGTGTAGAAGAGGACCCTGGATTATGAACGCGCTCAGCAGGAGTAGCAGTGGAAGCGAACCTGTGACCAACTTTAGTGCCATGGAAGCTTAAAAGACGATGAGGGCCTTTTCCTAGGCTCTAGCCTTGGATTTCACGACTTGATGATAAGTACTAAAATGTAATAATTTTTCCAAATAAATGCGCGGTTATTTAATATGTAGATCACATAAATTAGATTAGAAATGTAAATTGCATGTATTCTTGAATTAGAGAGAACTTGTGAGTGGTCTTCATATCGTTTATATTAATCTAGATGGAATTAATAGTCTACCTCATGGGCTTCAAAATATATTTAATGTAATGCATGTCGGTTATTTGATGAAAAATATTAGTTAGTCTAAGAGTGCTTAGATTAGGTGAAAAAAATGCAGATTTGTATCTGTACTGATCCCAAACCGTGATATGTATAATTTATTTACGAGATATCCAAGCTTATTGTGATAATGCATGGTGATTATGTCTTCAAAATGGATTATCGGTTTATAACCTCAAGGTAGGAAGGCACTCTTATTTTCACGTAATTTGCGTGATGATATTTGTAGATGGCTTTATTAATTATTTGCGTAACTTGTGACAAGCCTGGACAACGAGCAAACGCCCTCCCATTGAAATTAGTGTTTTCCTTTAATGTCAAATATTTTCCCTTTCTGTATATGAGAATAACATTATGGATATGTTTAAAATCCATATTTGATTTTATTTGTCAGATTTTAAAATGTAGGAAAACTTTGGCTGTTATAACTTCTGTAATCGGATGGATGCGAACCCTGTCATTCTAAGTCTAAGGATGTGAATATGAGAAGATGAATAGTGGCTTGATATTGAATTAAAGAATTGTGATAGGGCAGCTTTGGAATATGATTTGAGAATATGTATTGAAATGAGATTATTTAACAATGATGGATTCTAAGGGAGACGATTTGGTCTCGCCTTGAGCTGTTAACAAGATATTTTCTGTCACACCACGCCATTACTTGTTATGGCATGACGTCGAAAGATTTACAACTTGAAGGGGAACGGGAGAGCTTGTCCCTCGTAAAGGGTCACTGTCTACTGTATTGTTCGAGCTATTCCACTTAGAATGAAGGCAGGGAAGTCTGCAGAAAACCGATTATAGTTTAAAGGATTATTTTAAATTTTTCATGTTTAATTTTATAATGAAATTAAATAACTGGAACGCCAGTATTATTATTGATTTGTTGACCCTATGATTAATTGAGAAAGGGAGTTTTTATAGACCCGTTTGTCGATGCAATCCTGGATGTCATCGGTTCGAACTCTGAGGCAACCATGGATTTTTGTTGTCACACGATTTATTTTCCTTTTCATAATACAGCAAATCGCATGCGTATATTGTTCCTTTTAAATTATGTGTACATATTTTCCTTTTTTTATACGTTCTTTTAGTTGTGTTTTACATTTTATTTGGATGACAAAACGAGCTCTATATTCGTTATTTTGTCATTGGATTCATTGGGATGTGGGTTCGATTTCTGGACCCGACATCGGACATTGTTATTTATTTTATGATTATGATGTTATCGACTAGTATTCACTTATTCTTTTGTTTACTTATTTGTAATATAATTAATTTAGCTAGGTGACCACTCCAAGTTATCTTCAAATTTTTGTTGTTGCATAGATAATTGTTTCTTCTGATAGTGAAGAAAGTTCTTAATGATAACCGTCGCATTTATAAGGATATTTCTGATTTAAAAAAATGTTATACCAATATTAATGTAATATTTATCGTCATGTCGGAAAGAGGGAAAGGAGAAATCAACTTTGACTTGTCACAATTTGTATTTAGTCCATCGGACATTGCATATTCTATTATGATTATATTATAAGTATTCAGGGTCAATTTTAATTAATTTGATTTATCAAGGATTAATAAATAGGTAATTAAACTTTTGTTTGCCTGTCATTTTGCCGGAAAACATTGTATCCCAAATTTCCTTCTGTTCATTTATGCCTTTAAGCTAGTTATGTGTTATTTTCTTGATCTTTTGCCGCGAACGCACCATGGCCCTGGGAGGCCAGTGGTTTGATTCTATGAAATGGAGGGGTGCAGTTGATCCTTGCACGGTCGGAAGAGCTTTTGCTCACCCATCAAAGAAAAGGATTTTCTTTTTCGTTCTTTCCAGATGAGGTGACATTTGACTCTAGACTAAAAAGGTCCCTTACCATCGAACGCCTTGGCGTATGGTGCTATATGGCGGTATCCCGATATTTTGGGGATTATCATGCCGTCATGTGGTTCTATGGGGCAAATGGCGTGGGTGGAAAGGTTGCATTATATTCTTTACAGTCTCCCGCTTTTATACATAGTAATTTTTTCCAATATTTTATTGTGAGACATAGTGTGACGACCGGGGGGCCCGAGCTGAGTTCAGCCTTTGTGCTACTTACTTGTGTCAGGCTCCTCCTGTAATCCTTCCTGTGCGACCTCCATTCGCCACTCCAGTTCATTTCCGACCCCCATGGTATTACAACATTCGACACCAGAAAGAGCTTCAGGACTTTAATTTTCCTGCCTTTCACGGCTCTTCCCTTTTCTTTGCCGATACCTTCATTTGTCGAAGGTTCAGAACTTCTCTCTTCCCCTTTTAAGTTCTTTAATTATTTAATTATTCCAGTGTCAAGTGAGCATAATCTATATCTACTAGATGAACAGGATGTAATTATTGTTTACGAGAGCGTGTTGTAAGACACACATAGATTTGCGGGCCACTTAAGCACTTGAATCCTTGCTCATAATAAATGGCTTTTAGTGCCGGGAGTGTCCGAAGACAAGTTCGTCTCCCCAGATGCAGGTCTTTTGATTTGACGCCCGTAGGCGACCTTCGCGTCGTGATGTGGGTGAAATGATGATGAAGACGACACACATACCCAGACCCCGTGTCAGCAAAATTAACCAATTATGGTTAAAATTCCTGACGCTGCCGGTAATCGGACCCGGAAACCCTGTGGCCAAAGGCCAGCACGCTAGCCATTTGGCCACAGAGCTCGACAGTCCCTGCTCATAAATCCGTACGAAGAATAGGTAGACTACTTTAGCTAGTTTATGCTAATATGTACCGTACCTATATTTGTCGAACTACTAAACGGAGAAAACGACCAATTTTCTTCAAGGCTGCAAAATAACCAAACGAGATCAGTGAATCGAGATCGTGGCAAAGATTTTCTCACTACCTGAATTAAACACTCTTACAGTACGTAATTTAATTAAAATGGAATTATATAACCTATTCATATCAGAAAGAGCACTTCATTCTGAATCAGAGAACGTACAATAGATGGTGTTGATAGTGATTCATCCGTCGGATGGATACGTTTCTCGACAAGAGTAGGCTATGTGCCAACACGGGATTTCCACACACACATGCAGGTCAACTAGAAAGCCCGATCGGCATCAAGCCTCTCTGGAGGCCACACATCACATCATTAAAGACAGAAGGGAGATAATGAATTCCAAGAATTGTTCCACCAGGTGAGCATCGAAAGCGTGCAATATTCTGCGACGGACATCGACAATTTTACTAAGGAGCCATTGCAAGGTTTTTTTGATAAATTAAATGAAGACAAGATAACTTCACGAGGAATCCATTGCAAAACTATATGGTAAAGATAAAATAACCCATCAAAAATGTTTTGGGCGTGTATATAGCTTATATAAGCATATGATTACTCTGACTTCTCCGTCCGCAGGAGCAGTAATAACTGCAGCAGTATCATCTCTATGAAGAATTTTGAGAAAAATGAGATATGTACATGTTAGAGAAGTAGATAAATTATTTTGTTTCAAGAGAACTTGTTTGTTGAGGGAGGTCAGCAGGACTTGGATTTTTGAACGGTGTATTCATCTATTAAGAGACCGTAGAAAATAAATCGTATATCAATGTAGCCATTATCTGTATTTGCATTCAAATGCGCGTTTATCTTTCAGGATCACTCACACACTCGTGAAGTAGTCTGCAGAAAATCAAAGGTGATGTTGAAAGAGTTATTCGTCGATCTATGTTTGAGGGTGAATGACTAGCATTACAATCTTCATTGTAAGGATTTCTGGTCATTCTCTACAGACCAATAATATACTTCAGAGATGTGTTTCAATTAAAAACCATCCCAGTGTATCATAAAATAACCTGTATTTTTCTGTTTTTTATTTACATTTGACAACAACCAAATGAGGGGATAAACTAATTTTTCAGTATATGGTTGCTCTGCGTCAAACGTTCCTCAGTTTACTGTTTTTTATTGCATATTATAATTATTATTATTATTATTATTATTATTATTATTATTATATTTATCCCAAATGGAGTTGATTTTCTACCTACACCAAGTCAAATCAGAGAAATATATTTTTGAAGGTAGGCTATATGATGTTCTTATCTATGTGTATAAAGAAAGAAACGGAGACCCAAATATATGTAACTAGGCTACCCTCTAGTTGAATTAATAACTATTATTTCTTATTTGGAGCTATATATATCATTTAGTATTGTTATATATTGTTATCGAAGAAAAATTCAAGGTGTTGAGGAAGGAAGGAAGGAAGGAAGGAAGGAAGGAAGGAAGGAAGGAAGGAAGAAGAAATGCATGTTGTGTGTAAATGAAGATGGATATTAAGACGAGCACAAACACCCAGTCTCTGAATTAGAGAAATAACCAGAAAGGGTTAAAATCCCAAGCAAGACCAGGAACCGAACCTGAGGGCTTCTGAACCGAAGACCACAACGCTGATCAGTTTTGAAATGTATTATTTTATTTATTTAGCCAAGGAGAACTCTCAATTGTAGTTTCTCAGCTATAAAAATTCGAATTTAAAATACATTTAACCCAATGACTGGTGTATCTCCTCCTTAAAACTAAATCACAAAATAAATCGTTGTTAAAGTTTCCTATTGCTCATTTAAAAGTTGAAAAGTGAATTTCTTGTTCACGGATCATCATAGAAAATAATTGCCTGTGGCACTGTTCAATGTCTCGGAGAGAACTTAATATTACCGCTCTTTCCGTAGATAATCTGAACTAAAGTATCACGTGATCATTTAGAGCGACATTATCCCATATTAATGTTCGAAAGGTCGTAATAAGCTGTCCAGAGCTCAAGTTTGGAGCCGTTACGATAGCTGAGCTGCAGTTATACATCTCCCATTCAGTCGGTGGATCATGATTGATGATAATGATGATGATGGGAGGGAATGGAGTTCCGCGCAGAAGAGATTACGTTCCGGAACGGCTAACTCTTGGAGAATTTAATGAATTGTAATGTGTCCTATTAACAGAGATAGAGAGAGCGCTCACCCAAGCCACACGCCAAAACGTGACAGGCTACTTACACCGCTGCACTTGATATGAAACAGTATATTTTAACTTCAAGAATTCAGAGTTTATTACATTAGTTTTACACTAGGGTTCGCCTAGCCGAATAAATGAAGACGTTCGCAGTTCGCTAAGAAGGACGTGAGTTCGATTCCTTTTCAGGAAAACGAAAAATTTAGAAACGAGTTTTCAAGCTTTGGAGAAAACTATCTATGTGTAGTTATTGTTTTAAGAGGAAGTACAACTAGGCAACCATCCTCTATATAACATTAATCAGACGGAAAAACGGAAGGGATCCGACACTTCGAAAAATGAAGATATCGGTCAAAGAAAGATAAGGGCCACGAAGAGGGTGAAAATGAAAGACTCCCTAGCCTTCGCAAACCTAATAACGTCGGGGTCGGAAAAGAACAAGAGTTGACCAAGTGAGGTCAGATAGGATAGATGAAACTGAGGAACCTGGCACAAGTAAGTGGAAGCAATGCCAGGACTCAGCTGAGGACTCCGTGGTCGCCAACCCACGCTCCAAAGTTCAGAGCCTCTGGGGCCCCTTTTAGTCGCCTCTTACAGCAGGCAGGGGATACCGTGGTGTTATTCTACCGCCCCCACCCACAGGGGGAACAGCTTTGGAGAGGCACATGGCTCTGAGGTTCGTCCAGCCTACACCAAAAATAAGCGGCAGGGTAATTCCTGAAGACAAAGGCGGCCGTTCATACGGCTCTATCACTCTCACTACCTAGTGCCGAGGTTACGAAATGTAAAATTAACATAAGAAAACGATTATACAGTAACTTGCCGGCCCCGTGGTGTAGGGTTAGCGTGCTTGCCTCTTAACCGGAGGCCCCGGGTTCGATTCCCGGCCAAGTCAGGGATTTTTACCTTGACCTGAGTACTGGTTCAAGGTACACTCAGCCTGCGTGATTAGAATTGAGGAGCTAGCTGACGGTGAGGTAGCGGCCCCGGTCTAGAAAGCCAAGAATAACGACCGAGAAGATTCGTCGTGCTGATCACACGACACCTCGTAATCTGCAGACCTTCGGACTGAGCAGCGATCGCTTGGTAGGCCAAGGCCCTTCAAGGGCTGTAGTGCCATGGGGTTTGGCGGGGAGGGGGGTTATACAGTAACATGCTGCCATTGCACCGCTACCCTACAGTGTTCTTCTATAGTTCAGCAAAACTGGGTGCAAGATTGTTCTGTGCTGGTTTAGCTACTATTAGTTCAGTAGTTACAATATACATACTACCACAAATGCAACAAGAAGGACGGAAACCGTCTATGGGTTAAACCACAGGTTTGAAGACGTGACAAGAAAGGCATCCATCAAAACTTACTGAAATAATTGCAGTGCGATGCCATGAACTCCCCATGACGCTACAACCTGATAGGACCTGGCCTATCAAGAGATCGCAACTCAGCGCGAATGCCTGCAGATTACGAGGTGGCGCGTTGTCAGCGAGACGAATCTTCTCGGCCGTTGAGCTTGGCTTTCTAGACCGGGCTTGATATCTCACTGTCAGGTACCACCTCGATTGTTCTCACGCAGACTGGATGGAACTGGAAGCAGCCCTGAGATCGTTGGAAAAATATTCTCTGATTTGGGCGGGAACAGGGGCCCTGCCGGTAGAGGCAGGCTTCCTGGCTCTAAATCGCGGAGCTGGTGGGGACATGAAATGTAACGTAAGGATGAAGATCCTTTAAGTTCATTGAATCAAAAGTCCCGAGCAAGTTGGTCACGTAACTGTGAGCTTACATTTGGGAGATGGTGGGTTCGAACCCTACTGTCAGTTTTCCGTGGTTTGCGATTTTCACAGCAGGTATATGCTCGGGCTGTACCTTAATTAAGACCACGGTTATTTCCTTCCCAATCCTAGTCTTTCCTATCCCTCGTCTTCATAAGACCTGTCTGTGTCGGTGCGACTTAAACAAATAGCAAAAATGAATCAATAAGCGTCACCATTCATCGCTTAACAAAAAGGTAACCTGAGAAACTGTATAAGAGCTGAGGATCGCCTCCTGGTTGCAGTGCGATAACCAGAGAGAGGAAGTTGTTTCTCGAGCATTGTTCCAATGACATGTGAGGCTATTAACCAGTCATAGAAAGATGAATTTGTGAAGGTAAGAATATTTATTGTATTTCTTTTAAAGTTCTCTTTCTTAAAGATACCGTAATTACAACTATATTCAATTCTTAAAGTATGCAGTTTGGTTGTAGCAACAATCCGCAATTTTGGGTTCAAACTATGCCAATCTTTAACAAGATGATCACACCTTTCATCAAATAAATGTTATAAAATCCTCTTCATTACACTATCGGATATATATTTATAACAGATAAAGAAATGCATTTGACAGTGTAATACCAGCCTTAGAGTATTGTGATGTATTTATTTACTGGAGTCACAAGCAATAACATACAATGCAGTAAAGGAATGTTACAATCATTATACAATTGAAAAATAAAAATATATAATCTCAGATTAGATTCTTTTCGCCCAGAAATGGGCCACTTTCATAGCACTATCACAGCCTACCATTAACCCTTGGGTTGTGCAAAAGTATAGGCACAGTTCACAGGTACGCAGGTGTAACATTGTCTCTCCCCCACACTCGCAGAGATCTGAAATCTCCGAAGTCTGTTAAGTGATCGCCAGATTTCCCAGTTGGTGTCATGACCTGCAGGAAGGCTTCCTTTGGCCTTCATTCACTTCATTATTTCTATTGAGAGTTTGTAGGGAGACGAATGCAATCGGAGTAAAATATCTAGAACGGGATTATAAAGGAAAACTAGAAAGGGAGAATGAATTCTACACAATTGTTAAATTATTGAATAATAAGGAATAGATTGCAGTGGGAAGAACTGCATTTTTTAAAGTATGTGGCAGAAGTAAATAAGAAAAAATAAAGCAAGCATTAACGAAATTAATGAGGTATATGAGATAGGTTTGTCCTAAACACTGTATAACATCTAAGTCAGGAACAAAAATGGCGAGGGGGGGGGATAACATGGGGAATGGATACAATTATTAGTTACTAGTAGGTTTAAATATAATACTAATGTAGCAATAGATAAACTGTTGTACTGTCGTGTCGTTATTCTATTTTCTTTCAGTTAATTATTAAATTGCATGTGAATTGAATGAGAAGATTCATTCATTCATCATTCATGAAACTCTTCCCAAGTTGGTGGCTATCCGTCACTGGGAGAGAGGACTTTCTGTTTTTAACAGGAACTTAGTCCATTCTTCATCCACTCAATCATTCATGCATTCAGTCATTCGTTCATACAAAATGGAATGTTCTCTCCTTAACTGCCGAGTTCTGCAGCAGTAGGCTGAGAGCATTCATTCATTCACTTATTTCATTCATCACTCACTCACTCACTCACTCACTCACTCACTCACTCACTCACTCACTCACTCACTCACTCACTCACTCACTCAATCAATCAATCAATCAATCAATCAATCAATCAATCAATCATTGAAGAATACTCTCTTCCCAGTTGTTGGCTATCCGTGACTGGATGAGAAGAGTGTTTATTCATTCATTCATTCATTCATTCATTCATTCATTCATGAGCACAATTCAATCATGAAATCAATCATTCACCAATTCGTGTAGTCATTCATTCAATGCATTCAAAATGTGTGTTGTAATTGTAGGATAACTCTATACAGACTTGTGACACAAATGTAAGCACTAATACGACATGTTTGTTCTAGACTATATAACTCAGTTAACGTCTAGGAAATAAATAAATAAATAAATAAATAAATAAATAAATAAATAAATAAATAAATAAATAAATAAACTTTAACTTAAAATTTAGAAATTGGGATGAAATAGCTAGTAAGTTTAATTGTAATGTTTAATGTAGTAATATATAAATAGTAATAAGGAAAATAATGCATGTATCAAGAAACATTTTGAATTACAATGAAAGAAAAAGACGCCGGCCCGACAGGAGACCATCCAGCCGCAACTCACGACTGCACCCAGGAGGGAGACAGTCAAAGGAGGTGCCAGCCAGAAGAGGACCTCAGCAAGAATACGCAACCCTAAGGTGAGATTAGAACATCCCCCTCTACAGCTCTTGCAGTGTTTCCGCTGTACGAGGTGGGGCCACCGACAGGGTAGCTGTGGGCTTCAGGTACGATGCAATCGCTGTTCTCATGACCAGAGAGCCTGCACGGCACCTAGGGAGGCGCCGGGCCGGTGAACACCAATTGTGGAGTACGGGAGTGGGGGGCGAGCATCCGGCCTTTCATCGCAGTTGCTCGGTTTATCGAGCCATGGCACGGGCAGAAAGGAAGGAGGCCCGTCGCCATACGGCCACCGCCTTCCAGTAGGCTACCGCCTCGGCGCCCGCATTCTCCGGGATCAAATATTGGGTTCCAAGGACTCCAGGGCGATCAGAGCTGTGCAGCATGTCTTAGGATTTCTCGCGGTGTGACTTGGTAACCGGCAAAGCCCGCGCTAGTCACAGCAGTACCTAGAAAGACTGATCACCCGAATAACTAGACCGGCTTGGAATGTACTATTGACTTGTGCATGATACCTGTTCTAACTAACAATATTACCGGGACTTTTCTAGCCCACATCATTGCATGTGCTATCTGCAGTTTGTCAGGTTTTAAATGTAGGCATTTTTGTATTTCTGCCTATGCGGTGTTGTCCTGACCCTTACTACCCGATTACACCACTGTGATACATTATCACCACATATGGCCTGGTAACATCCAAAACATGAAGACAGGCAGATATTTTCTTCAGTATCACTTACTCTCAGTCCACCCCTTTCTTTTCTTAGAATTAATAGCATGTGGGAGGCGATGTAGATTGTGCTGACCGCCACGCGGGGGGAGGGACATAATGAGAGGCTCATCTCTGTGAAATTAGCAAGATCAACCTCAGACTCTATTCATCCAGCAGGGATAGCAAAAGTAGGGACTTAGAATGATAGACTCTCTACACCGTACTTCAGTTCTCAGTGTAAATATTATAATTATCAAACAGTTACATAGTGTTTTTACCTTTTCTGCATCAAGTCTTTTGCACCTATATTATTTCTGTTCAGAAAAATCATCAGAGACTTTTGTTTATATCACCAAGTGCAGACAGACTTGTCATTTTTAGTTCAGAGTGAATAAATTAAGACGTGTTGTACAGTCTGAAAATGTACTTCATTTGGACACACCAGAATACATCCCTCCACTTGAGTTCGGTGCCAAGAAGGGCATCTAGCCAAATTCATATCAAGTGTTGACCCCAATAAATTGTGCCAGGAAGAAGTTTACGTATTGCTACATTTGCATTATTCAATTGACAAATGCGCAGCGATTGTCCAATTCTAGGAACTTGAGGGTCCTGAATAGGACCACACATCTCGTTCTTGTTTGCTCTTTGACCGAGAGGTCATTTCCGGAAGTTATCACTAGGGCTCGGATGTTTAGGAAAAGTCATATTTTTTCTTTGTCCCTGTTTTCTTGCCTGATTGTATTTTGGTGCAAATCAGGTGATTATCGTCACAATTAAGCGATTTTTATTTGTCATATAAATGCATATTTTGCCTATTTTTGTCGTAAGGTCATATTTTGAGATATTTTCGTAGAAATGGCATATTTCCGTCATATTTCGGCGGTCTGACGACGGCTGTAGCTGTGCAAAATCAACTTATCCAATGCGAACTAGTGTTCACAAAACTGCTTCTCGGTATCATATCTGCAGTTAATACAAGTGGAATACCGTTTGTGTAGAATGAAGGCCATAGACTTCACTGCACCTTTTACATGATTTAAATATGCACCAATAACCTTGTGACGTAGAAACGAGCTTCTCTTCTTAGAAGAATGTGTTAAGTGATAATCGGAGTTCTTTCGCGCCTGATGATTTGAAGACGAATCTTGTCATACACTTCAATTCCACCCGCGGAGAAGAATGAAAAAGATATGTCAGTTTGCACTGTAGGCCCTGCCGCCCAACCATAATGTATTGAAAGACATCTACTTAATTCGTTTCGTGGTGCTCAATTTAAACTTTAACACATTTAATAATATTAATGAAATCTGGGCTTCAACGTTCCAAAATATATTAAAAAAATAGATTGATTTCTAGTTTTCTCGTATTTTAAACCACCACTACAGGGTGCAAACATCTTTTGACTTTCAAAATGTTGTGTGATCTGATAATCTTATCGAATCTAGTACCGGTACTTTATACCTATGTATTCACAAATGTTCGATAAGTGAATAAAGGACAATAGACTGTGAATAACTGCTAAACATGTATATTCAGAAAATTAATATGAAATTTAGTTAACAAATATGTATAGAAGGAATTGCCCTTTCGATTTATAATTTATTAAAAATGTCCATATTTAGGTTAATCATTTTTGGGTCATATTTTTGAATTTTTAAGTCATATTTCTCCACTTTTGAGGTCATATTTGCTTGCTTATTTGGGCTATTGTTAGGTCTTAAACATCCGAGCCCTAGTTATCACTGATGCTTTCTTAGCACCACCCGAGGGACACGTGTAGGGCAGTGGTATAATCGGGTAGTAAGGGTCAAGACAAAACCACATAGGCAGAAATAGAAAAATGCCTACATGTGAAACCTGACAAACTACAGATCTATGTTGTGATTGTGATTGTGGCTCCCTTCTCAGTCAATCCACCACATTGTTGCTGACTGCCCAATTCGAGCTTCCAAAGGAAAACTAATGGACATTCACCGCTCATCGGATGAAGCAGTTGATTGGGTCGAAAAACTAGACCTAGAGTTGTAGTATTGTACGGACTTGTGACTACGCACATTTATCCTGAAACTATATATATCTACATACATTCATCATACGACAAATAAATTTACACTATCAACAACGGACGAACTGACCTCATGGACTTGGTGCATTTCCAAAATTTAATTTGTGATTACGTTGTTAGTGCAGATTTCGTGTCCATTGAAAGTATCTGAGTTGTAACATGCATGCCTTGGTTCTATAGTTTAAAAATATGAGATATTCTTCTGTATTCATGCATTGTGGAACATGAAAATTGTTTATTGCTGCTATCCACAATTTTAGATTTTAGCACAAATTTTACGTACAATGCTTGTATCCAATATCCTTTAGCATTTTACGTCTTTCATTGTTGATTAACAGTTGTCCTTCTGGGTACGCGGTAATCTACAGCACAGTTGGGGGTAAGAGAGTTTAAGCAACGCATCTAGAGTGAGGCGAACTTTAGGGTAATACACTGACTGACAGAGCAAATGCAACACCAAGAAGGAGTGGTTCGAAAGGGATGAAAGTTGGGGAAAAAACAGAGACGGCACGGACGAATAATTGATGTTTATTTCAAACCGATATGCAGGTTACACAATGCGCACGGCATCGACTCAGTAGGATGTAGGACCACCGCGAGCGGCGATGCACGCAGAAACACGTCGAGGTACAGAGTCAATAAGAGTGCGGATGGTGTCCTGAGGGATGGTTCTCCATTCTCTGTCAACCATTTGCCACAGTTGGTCGTCCGTACGAGGCTGGGGCAGAGTTTGCAAACGGCGTCCAATGAGATCCCACACGTGTTCGATTGGTGAGAGATCCGGAGAGTACGCTGGCCACGGAAGCATCTGTACACCTCGTAGAGCCTGTTGGGAGATGCGAGCAGTGTGTGGGCGGGCATTATCCTGCTGAAACAGAGCATTGGGCAGCCCCTGAAGGTACGGGAGTGCCACCGGCCGCAGCACATGCTGCACGTAGCGGTGGGCATTTAACGTGCCTTGAATACGCACTAGAGGTGACGTGGAATCATACGCAATAGCGCCCCAAACCATGATGCCGCGTTGTCTAGCGGTAGGGCGCTCCACAGTTACTGCCGGATTTGACCTTTCTCCACGCCGACGCCACACTCGTCTGCGGTGACTATCACTGACAGAACAGAAGCGTGACTCATCGGAGAACACGACGTTCCGCCATTCCCTCATCCAAGTCGCTCTAGCCCGGCACCATGCCAGGCGTGCACGTCTATGCTGTGGAGTCAATGGTAGTCTTCTGAGCGGACGCCGGGAGTGCGGGCCTCCTTCAACCAATCGACGGGAAATTGTTCTGGTCGATATTGGAACAGCCAGGGTGTCTTGCACATGCTGAAGAATGGCGGTTGACGTGGCGTGCGGGGCTGCCACCGCTTGACGGCGGATGCGCCGATCCTCGCGTGCTGACGTCACTCGGGCTGCGCCTGGACCCCTCGCACGTGCCACATGTCCCTGCGCCAACCATCTTCGCCACAGGCGCTGCACCGTGGACACATCCCTATGGGTATCGGCTGCGATTTGACGAAGCGACCAACCTGCCCTTCTCAGCCCGATCACCATACCCCTCGTAAAGTCGTCTGTCTGCTGGAAATGCCTCCGTTGACGGCGGCCTGGCATTCTTAGCTATACACGTGTCCTGTGGCACACGACAACACGTTCTACAATGACTGTCGGCTGAGAAATCACGGTACGAAGTGGGCCATTCGCCAACGCCGTGTCCCATTTATCGTTCGCTACGTGCGCAGTACAGCGGCGCATTTCACATCATGAGCATACCTCAGTGACGTCAGTCTACCCTGCAATTGGCATAAAGTTCTGACCACTCCTTCTTGGTGTTGCATTTGCTCTGTCAGTCAGTGTATATGTATTGTTCTTGTGCCATAATGGTAGCATATGTTCATGTCATGTCCTAGGTGTTGATTTGTGTTACCTGCGAGCCGCAATATATTCAAGCTTGCTGTTGTCTTAACGCACTGAATAAGCACTATCACAGATCTCGCTCCTCTATGAAGCATGGTCAATAGCTTCCGTGTACCTGTAGTCAAATAAGACTGGAGGGTTCGCTAACTTCTGTATTTAGTCCCGAGGATTCAATGGCAGCCTTCTGAGATGTGCCTACTTATCCTTCTGTTTTGTTAACTGCCATTTCTTTAACGCTGTCTTAATTTTTCCTGAAACATGATGATCAGAAATTGTATGTACAATGCTTGTATCCAATATTCGCTCATTCCCGTCACTGGCCGTGGCACAGTTATTACAGATAAGTAATTTACATAATACTTTATTTCTTTTGCCTTACTCTTGTATATATTTGTTTCGTTGAAGTTGCAGACATCCATTATTTTCTCCAGATGATTACCTTATTTAATCTTTAATTCTCCAATATTTTCATTTTCAACGTACCTGAAGCTCTCCACAATTTAATAACTTTTTCTCCAATTTCTATTGCTTATATCTATTCTCTGCCTCCTCTTTCCATCATATTTGTATTTGTCTTAGGCCCGGTTTCACAGTTTGAGTTTAAGCCGAAGCTTTAGTAAGCCACGCACGCCGCTTAAGCAAGGCTTACTCTTTGGCTTAAACACTACGAGTTTCACAGTAGGGGGACCATGTGCAGCTTTACTAAGCTGAACATCTCCGAAGTTGGTAATGCTTGCGCATGCGCAGTGATTCAATTCTCATCTTTGTTTACATCCGTAGCCTATGATTGATTGACTCGTAGGTTATACATCGTTTCTAGAGGGCAAACGGTTGGAAATAGGTATATACCATCGCGGACTTTTTTGTAGAGGTTTCTATGCTCTACAATTCGTACACTTACACTTGAGGTCTATCGTTGATGGTTCACGCAGCGTAAGCCAAGAAAGCAAGTGACCGACCGACATTTTTGTCTCTTGAGCCTCGAAATATATTCAGAAATATGTTATTTATTAATGTTATTGGTTTTACGTCCCACTAACTATGAATTTGAGCACCTTAACCACAGGACTGAGACAGGATCGAACCTGCCAAGTTGGGCTATAAGAGGGCCAGCGCTCTACCATCTGATCTGAATCCTTAGCTTAAACCTCAGTTTCATACAGCTTAAGCCAGTCACAGATAAGCTCGGCTTACCACTTGCACTCCCCACTGTGAAACTCGTCCAGAGTTTAAGCTCCCGCTTAAGCCCGATCCAAGGCTTAAGCGTATACTGTGAAACCGGGCCTTACTTTTCTCCAATCTTCCAATATCTCATTTACTGCCTAAGGCTGTTTTTGTACTTCTCTCACATTCCTTGCTGAAATAACCATTTCAAAACCAAACATTCTTGTACCTTCGTGAGTTCATTGTGTTGACTTTCACAATGTCATCATTACAATTCTAAGCAGTAGCTTTATAGACACAGGCCAGAGGAAAATGTAGTCTCAAACACTTCCTTCAGTGACCGAATCAATAATTCCTGAAGATAATCAATCCGTCCCTTATACCGATTCTTGCTATTTGCTTTACGTCGCACCGACACAGATATGTCTTATGTCGACGATGGGATAGGAAAGGCCTAGGAATGGGAAGGAAGCGGCCGTGGCCTTAATTAAGGTACAGCCCCAGCATTTGCCTGGTGTGAAAATGGGAAACCACGGAAAACCATTTTCAGGGCTGCCGGCAGTGGGGTTCGAACCCATTATCTCCCGATTACTGGATACTGGCCGCACTTAAAGCGACTGCAGCTATCGAACTCGGTCTTATACCGATTAAATATAATCATATTGTCCTATTATAGTCTTTTTTCCGTATATCTCCATCTGTGTACCAGGCACGACACCTCATCTTCGACATATTTTTTTATAATTGCAGACCTTCATTTTGAGATTAACTGCTGTTAAACGGTGCTCCATATCGTAAAATGGATTGCGCCATTAGACGACTTTGATAGTGATTTACATGTTTGGTCCTATGACACTTTCTCGTATCTCCTCTATTTATTCGGTAGAATGACTTAGAAAATTTCAATAGGGTGAAATTTGGGTATAGTTTTCACACACTGCTTTATTTTCCGCATACGTATGGAGCAGCTAGAATCATAAAATTTGGCTCGTATATGGACACTGTTTGTACCAATGTGCGTATCGAATATTTTCTATAAGTGTGTCAAACAATAAATTATACGTGTAAAAATTACCTACAGTCGAGAAATTCAGCTCTGTCTAAAGTATAAGGGACCAAGATACGACAAAAAGTCATAAGACCAAAGGTGTAGATCACTCCAAATTGAGCTGCGATTGTGTTATCCGCTTTGTGATTTGACACCGTTTAGCTACCAGTTACCTCGAGACGAAGGTCTGAATCGTCATTAAAATTGCTCCGTAGTTCGATATTTTTCGGGGCTAAAACGTTATATATTGGAACATCTTGGGATTTTTCCATCGGTTACAGGCTAAAAGCTATAATTCTGCCAAATTTCCATTTTCTAAATCGTCTGATAGATTGCGTCCGCCATCTTAATTTGGTGAATGGTGATTGGTGGGGGTGGGGTGGGGGGTTAAACTTATAACTTTCAGGAAACTATTAAGCCCATGATAACTACAGATCATCGCTTGGGTAAAATATACCACACTGAGTGAAATGTTTAACTTGTTCTTGTGCTGAGCTCCTGCCTCATTTCGATGGTATGTGAAGAGGTGTCGCTCGGGGAAAGCTGGAAACCTGCAAAGCTGGTATCTGTACATAAACAAGCTCTTGCGGCACAAAATGTCCGGCTCCTCGGTGTCTTCAGAGACCTTAGGACGTAAAGCAACATTATTAAAAGCAACCTAATTCGCCCTAGATTTTCAATGACGTTCTCTCTGCGAGCTGAACCTGGCCTGCTATCAGCATCGCTCCCCCAATGACCACAATCAAACCGGACTCACTTTCAGAAGCATTCGCAGATGCCCTAGACATGGACTGGTGTTGTTAGACTTTGAAAAAATATTTTCTAAGGGCAGCTCGTTTTTAGTTGCCATAGAAAGATGCATCAGCTCTCAAAAGTGTCACATCCTAGCTACTGACTCTAAATATTTTTCAGTTAACGGTACGTTATTTGACTTAATCGGTGAAATCATAGACTGCGAAGGAAAAGAATGCACGATAGAAATAGTATTACTCAAAAGAAAGAGAGTCCAGGTTTTGGAACTAACACTCGCATACATATGGAGAAATTAAGGAAGAATGTAAGACAGTTAAGAAAGCTGACATTAATTGAAGATAGGATAATAACTGAGGACAGCCGGATAGAATAAATACGTAAATACCATGTGGATGTATTGAAAAAATGAAATGTCCCTCACTAAATTCTGACGATATGAGTTATGGATTTAAAAAAAGCGGCACAGAGGAGAAATGTAGGCGCAGGGATTCTTAGGTATTCAGATAAGAATATGACTTATGGTGTTATTACTTAAGCCAAAATATGCAAGGCAGAGGTTAGAAATTAAATAAGACAATTGAAATAGAAAATAAACACAGTAAATATTACAGCAAATGCCAGAAAGCAACTTATGGTGTGAAATAATGGGCTGCACTCCACGGTACTGTTGAAATATTAAGATCCACAACCTCCAATGGTATTCCGCAAATATGCCGCAGAATGGCAGCTTGACGTCTCTTTCGCCTTCTACCCAACGAACAACCACGAGTTTACAGGAATGACAAAAATGGCATTACGTTTCCCTGCTAGCAAACAGCCAGGGACTTTGCCATGGTAACCGATAGGTTCGTTGTCTTCTGCACGAATCTCTGCCACTCGACGCAGAGCATAAAATCCGTAGAAAATAGTAATTGACTCAGTCATTTAAAGAGTAAGCGAAATTATTTACATAAAAAAGTATTTAAAATGATGGGACGTTTTACATATAGTCTACAGACTTTACAGAAAATCAATAGTGTATGAAAAATATATGAAATAATTCGTTTGATCTACCTATAAACCCGCAGACTATACCATAATATTTAAATCATAGGCCAACTATACACATCAAAACCTGCTCCCGGATAGGTATATTCTACATATGAAGGTTGGTCGAGATCTATCCAACCGTTTCGCCATGTTGTGTAACAGACAGACAGACAGACAGACAGACAGACAGACAGACAGACAGACAGACAGACAGACAGACAGACAGACAGACAGACAGACAGACAGACAGACAGATACGAAAGCTAAAAACTACTGATACGGCCTTGAGTTGACCTAAAACGGAGAATATCTAAAAAATGAATGAAATTACAGACAGCGGACCCCTAAAAATGTATTTGTATATATTATATTATATCGTTTACGTGGATTATTTGCTGAAAGGTATTAAGTGGCAGGGAGGGTCTCAGTTAGATGAAAATGTGATAAGGAATTTGGCCCATGCTGACGACTTGGTGTTAATGGCAGATTGCGCTGAAACCCTGCAGTCTAATATCTGGGAACTTGATAATAGATGTAATGAATTTGGTATGAAAATTGGCCTTTTCTAGACTGAAATGATGTCAGTAATTTTGGTAAAATATCCAAGAGGATAGTGTTGGGACAAAACACAAAAACACAAGCCAAAAGAATGAATCAGGCGCAATTTAACTCCCCGACCCGGCCGGGAATCGAACCTCTGAAGCGAAGGCCACGCTGACTACTGCTGAAACTATAGTTAAGTAACATAACAAGTTAATTGCGTGTGGTCTCCGGAGAAGTCTGGTGCAGGTGTTTCGAGCTGACACCGTATACACTACGCGTCCGAGAGGCTGAAGCCCTACCTAAGATTAATTCTAAAGTGAAGAAGCTAAAGCCCCGAACCATAGGAATTAACTAATGAGAGTTACAATCCCTGGTCCGACCAGAAATCGAACCCGGGAACCCTTGGACTAAAGACCAGCATCCTAACCACTTAGCCATGGAGCAGAGCAGTTAAGTAAGATGAGAAACTGGAAGCAGCTGTTTTGATGGGAAGTGAACAATTATATGGGACTTATAGGCTATGTGTTAATTCTTGTGGTTGTTGTATGGGTCATTCCTCAGTATCTGGGGATGGCTACCTAGTTGTACTTGCTCTTAAAACAAAAATCACCACCACAAATCACTACCTTAATATCTGGATCGACCCTTCAAAGCGCAGAGTACATTCCGGAAAATCTGCGGCTGGATACCAAGGGATTTATCTGAAATATTGCTCTTTACGTTGTTCATTGAGTAAGTCCGACTCGTTGGCTGTATGGTCAGCGTACTGGCTTTCGGTTCAGAGGGTCCCGGGTTCGATTCCCGGTTGGGTCGGGGGTTTTAACCTGCATTGGTTAATTCCAATGGCCCGGGGGCTGGGTGTTTGTGCTGTCCCCAACATCCATGCAACGCAACACACAACACATAACACTATCCTCCACCACAATAACACGTAGTTCTCTGCACATGGCAGATGCCGCCCACCCTAATCGGAGGGTCTGCCTTATAAGGGCTGCATTCGGCTAGAAATAGCCACACGATATTATTATATTACCATTGAGTAAGAAAGTACAAATTTCTGAGGGGGATCATTCAGATCGAGAGCGATATTTCTTCTCAGAGCACAGTGAGCGGTTGTGAGGAGCTGTCCCTGATACTGTGTTTTCAACAAACCAATATGTCGAAAGTTAACGCGAGGAACTTTAGTAAATCTGTTGTAGAATATAGGTATTAACAAAGTGGGTATTAACAACCTAATGTAAGTAATTCATATCGGCTACTTTTCTCCTACGTTCTGAACTAGTTACGCCGAAGTTGAATAAGTGTGTGTTATGGGTTATCATAAATGGATAATATCCATATTTCTTGTAATGAAGTTACCTTACAAATTGTTTTTGTGCTCAGTTTTTAGAACATCTTGCGCTTCAGCCCGTGCTAGAATATTCTAATAATGGTTTAGGTCTAGGAAGTGTGTTGTAAAAAGTGATCGATCGTCGACAGAGTCTTAGTAAAGGATTTTACATTGCGCATGACAAAACCCAGCACTCTGTACGGCTCAGTTGGTATTTTTAAACAAGTGGGAGTAAAAGTGTCAAAAAAATCACCTAGGTTGTTCAACTGCTCAGCGCGCTAGCTCGTCTAATCCTACCTTGTAAGGGAAATGTATTCTATTTTTGTTTCTTGTGGGCGACACGGTCACACTTTTGTATACTGAATTTGAGGCCATTTTTATGACTTCATTATTTGATATAGTCCAAATCGTTAGCTGCCTCTGTGGATCAATGGTAGAGTGTCGGCATCTGGATCTTAAGATAGCGGGTTCAAACCCGGCAGAGGGAGTCGGATTTTTGAAGGGTGGAATAAAGTCCATTCGACACTCCATGTTGTACTATGTCGGCATGTAAAAGATCTCTGGTGACACATTTGTTGTTAATCCGACAAAATTAATTAAATCTCAGCCATAGACGCCCAAGAGAGTTTCGGTTTACGCGGTCTGACATCTAGTGGGCCTAGAGTAAAACGGAACGTCGAAATTGACGAGCAGACAGCCAGATGGCGTCAAATTGAAATGTCTGCACACTGTATCGAAGGCCATACGATTATTATTATTATTATTATTATTATTATTATTATTATTATTATTATTATTATTATTATTATTATTATTATTATTATTTAAATCTTTTCAAAATTGGTAGCAGTCCTGAACTGTAGAAATTAGCATATGAATCTTACAGTCGTCAGCATACAATAAACATTTAGTGTTTTTTATATGGATGAGCAATAAAAGTAGTCCTAGGTTCGAGCACTGTAGAATTATATATTTGGCAGTATATTCTCTGGAGGATATTTTATTACACTGTAAAAATTGCTTTCTCTCCCTTAAACAGCTGTTAAAAACCTCATTAACCTAACCTCAATGCACTACAGCACTCAAGGGCTTTGGCCTACCAAGCGACCGCTGCTCAGCCCGAAGGCCTGCAGATTACGAGGTGTCGTGTGGTCAGCACGACGAATCCCCTCGACTGATATTATTGGCTTTCTAGACCGGGTAATAAACCTTATTAGAGGGGCAGAAAATCCAGCTAAATGACATTTTAAAAGTAGTATATCATGATATAGGTTATCATACGCCTTCTCAAAATCTGTATATACAGCATTTACTTGTCCCCTATTATTTAACTGCGTTGAAACATCGTGGGTTAAGTTATATACTGTAGATTAGTTACAGTAGACTGTCGTGCATAGAACCCGTGTTGATGTTCTGATACGTTATTTTAACATGCGCATATATTCTGTTACAAAGGATTAATTCGAAAACCTTTGCACGTCCTGACACTATACAAACAAAGCGGTAATGGTTAAACTAAGTCTGTAGACCTGAATTTAATAAAGGGCATACTCTTGTTTTTCTCCAGGCTGTCGAGAAAGAACTGTGAACCGGTATCAAGTGCATACCGAGTATTACGCATGTATAATATAGAAGTTGCGTTAAGTTACTCAATACTTCTTTTATTAATAGTAATCATATTTCGGGATTATATCTTATGTCTGTCGTAATGTACGCTCGTGTCTGTCGACACCGAAGTTATTAACGATATAGTTATTTCGCTGACTTACTGCGCTATCTGCTATACATACGCTTCGCTCAGTACACTTATTGAAATGTAATTACGCTCTGACGAGAAGACCACCCCATAGGCGTGGTTAAAGCTGATGTCAAGACTACTCAGAACTTTCTAACATGTTCAATCTTTTCTTCGAGGGGCTGGTATCTACTCTCTCCCCCGACCATTAGTGTTTGGTGTTAATACCGTAAAACATAACCATCAATAATTGATCAGGGATCAGTCACAATCGATGGGAAGAGTTAAAACTAAGTAAACAGTCAATCTCAGGTATACAATGGGATGACGAGTGGAAAAAAGTAGTTAAATGTTTTTATTATATATCAAAAGTTGTAGAGACGGTGAAGTGTGCGAATGTTCATCAAAGAAATCATTAAGCACGACGTCTTCTGCTTGGTACGTAAGTGTTGAATTGAATGATCGTGGAGTTAGAGCTACCTTTGTGAAGGGGAGCGTGGAGGTTAGGCAGGTAGGTAAGTTTTATGAGACATTAAGTAATGTGACTATGAGGATCAGCAATAATAAAAAGTGCCACTTGGGATATCCAAAGTCATGATAAAGCAATACAACAGAAAGCTCTGAAATCTAGTGCAAATGGTGGACTATGTTGCACAAGAAAATTCTTGTGATTGATGTGGCTAATATGTCACGCATAACATTACATGGTCCCCAAGACTACTGTAACAGCGCGGTGATCTAAACCCTAAGACTAATTTTACATTCCTAATAAGGCTAGAAATAGAAATCGGAGACCTTACCACTGTCGTGGTAAACGCCTAGTAAAGTAAACTCTCTCATCAGCTACTGGGCTGGCGCCTGAGGTCATTTCAGAAATCTGGTTAATATGATTCTTGGAAGAGATTTATTATTTCCAGGATTAGTGGATTTGATACTCTCTCCCATTCGCTTGGGATCATAAAGACAATGACGTCAGGTCTCGACATATCCCCCACGCGGTAATAAAATGTTAATTAAATTTCTCTCGGAGCAGTAAGAGAAGACGATGGTTTCCTTCATGATGATGTGTACGCGATGTCAGGACTTAATTCATTTTATATAGCAGTGGAACATATAGCAAATTTACAACTCAGAAAATAATGTCGAGCTTCTTTACAATAAAATTTGACTTACGAAAAGATGGAGGCCTGTCTAATAACCATTACAGAGACATTAATACACTGACTGACAGAGCAAATGCAACACCAAGAAGGAGTGGTTCGAAAGGGATGAAAGTTGGGGAAAAAACAGAGACGGCACGGACGAATAATTGATGTTTATTTCAAACCGATATGCAGGTTACACAATGCGCACGGCATCGACTCAGTAGGATGTAGGACCACCGCGAGCGGCGATGCACGCAGAAACACGTCGAGGTACAGAGTCAATAAGAGTGCGGATGGTGTCCTGAGGGATGGTTCTCCATTCTCTGTCAACCATTTGCCACAGTTGGTCGTCCGTACGAGGCTGGGGCAGAGTTTGCAAACGGCGTCCAATGAGATCCCACACGTGTTCGATTGGTGAGAGATCCGGAGAGTACGCTGGCCACGGAAGCATCTGTACACCTCGTAGAGCCTGTTGGGAGATGCGAGCAGTGTGTGGGCGGGCATTATCCTGCTGAAACAGAGCATTGGGCAGCCCCTGAAGGTACGGGAGTGCCACCGGCCGCAGCACATGCTGCACGTAGCGGTGGGCATTTAACGTGCCTTGAATACGCACTAGAGGTGACGTGGAATCATACGCAATAGCGCCCCAAACCATCATGCCGCGTTGTCTAGCGGTAGGGCGCTCCACAGTTACTGCCGGATTTGACCTTTCTCCACGCCGACGCCACACTCGTCTGCGGTGACTATCACTGACAGAACAGAAACGTGACTCATCGGAGAACACGACGTTCCGCCATTCCCTCATCCAAGTCGCTCTAGCCCGGCACCATGCCAGGCGTGCACGTCTATGCTGTGGAGTCAATGGTAGTCTTCTGAGCGGACGCCGGGAGTGCAGGCCTCCTTCAACCAATCGACGGGAAATTGTTCTGGTCGATATTGGAACAGCCAGGGTGTCTTGCACATGCTGAAGAATGGCGGTTGACGTGGCGTGCGGGGCTGCCACCGCTTGGCGGCGGATGCGCCGATCCTCGCGTGCTGACGTCACTCGGGCTGCGCCTGGACCCCTCGCACGTGCCACATGTCCCTGCGCCAACCATCTTCGCCACAGGCGCTGCACCGTGGACACATCCCTATGGGTACCGGCTGCGATTTGACGAAGCGACCAACCTGCCCTTCTCAGCCCGATCACCATACCCCTCGTAAAGTCGTCTGTCTGCTGGAAATGCCTCCGTTGACGGCGGCCTGGCATTCTTAGTTATACACGTGTCCTGTGGCACACGACAACACGTTCTACAATGACTGTCGGCTGAGAAATCACGGTACGAAGTGGGCCATTCGCCAACGCCGTGTCCCATTTATCGTTCGCTACGTGCGCAGCACAGCGGCGCATTTCACATCATGAGCATACCTCAGTGACGTCAGTCTACCCTGCAATTGGCATAAAGTTCTGACCACTCCTTCTTGGTGTTGCATTTGCTCTGTCAGTCAGTGTATAATGTGAGATTCTACGTCTGCCGTTATACCATTTGCATATTAACTAATTCATAATTATTTCGCTGCTTTCAGATCTTTGTCGTAGCTTCATTTTAGGTGTTCGAGGCATTGTGACCGCCTTAACTTGAGTGAAATATGACATCCAGCTTTCCTGGGGTGTCTACTCGTCTACATATTATCAAATGGTGTTACAATTGCAGCAATAATGCCATGTAATGGATACGAGTGTCATCAGAAGAGATCAGTCATCCAGTTGCAAAACTAACAAAGTCAAAATGAACACAATGTTCGGGAACGGTAAAAGCTTCTCTTGCTGTATAATCTGGAACTGCACCTAGCTAGTATTAATTGTGGAATTCTTTAAAACTCTGTGCCACACTATCCTGTCAAAACTGAAAAATATTAAGAAATTATTTTGATATACGGCACTTTTTGTCACTGTATTAAGATTGTGCAGTGTTTTGCTTCAGTGTTAAGGACTTGTCTAAATATAGTACCAGCTACAGAGAGTGGAATGCATTTAATCTGTTAGTTTATAGATATAATATTATACTTAAAGGCATTTTCTTACATTATAACTAAAATCCTCAAATCTTTCACTGCCTACTTCTAAACCTTTAGACGATTTCTCATCGTTCATAAGGTCCAAGCCAGATTTTCTTAACACACATGCAGTTCAGTTATTGCGAAGTCTTAATCAACGTTAGCATTGGTACTTACGTTTCGCTGTGCTTACACATTAGTGTAATGACATTGACGAGGGTTTGAAAGTTACAGATCTATTCACACGGTGGTGAGGGTATTTAGGGGTTGTAGTAAGGATGTAAAGGAGAGGGCTTATAAGTCTCTGGTAAGACTCCAACTAGAGAATGGCTTCAGTGTATGGAAACCCCGCCAAGATTTATTTAATTGAGAACAGGAAAAGATCTCAAGGAAAGTAGAAAGTAGAAAGTAGCACGATTTTTTCTGGGTGATTTCCGAGAAGCGAGTAATTTTGCAAAGATGTTACAATCTTTGGGCTGGGAAGACTTGGGAGTAAGAAGGCGAGCTGTTCGGTGTGTTCCGAGCTGCTGTGGAGAGATGACGTGGAATGGCATTATTAGTAGAAGAATAAGCTTGTGCGGAGTTCTTAAAAGTAGGAAAGATCATAATTTAAAGATGAAGTTGGCAAATTTGGTGTAAATATTCGTTAAAAGGAAGAGGAATTAGGGACTGGAATAATTTACCAAGGGAGATGTTCGATAAATCTCCAGCTTCTTTGAAACCAATTAAGACTAGGTAAAAACGTGATACGGAGTCTGCTACCAGGCCGATAGCCTTAAGTGCATATCAGTGGTAAATGTACATAAGACGCCTGCAAAATCCAAGACAGTTAATTTCCTACCAGGCTGTGCCAAAATACGTTTGTAATATAGAAGTGATGTCTTTCACCTTAACAATTTTCATTGGATTAGCCAAGTCAGTCCTTAGATCATTTAAGTAACTGTTACTCTTTCCTTTTTTTACAGATTCCTTTCCCTTCTCCAATATTGATACTGCTGATTCTTTTAGCAGCCCTTTGCCTGGAGGTTTGATAACACGAGGAAGTACTTCTTCCCAGGTTGCAGTTGTCCAAGTCATGACTGAAACCTCCCAAAGTGAGTAAATTATCATGCTGACTGAAAATGCCAAAGCACTCATTCATGAGGTTAAATAATGGTGTCCTTTCTTCTCACAACGTTCTCAATTATCCCAAACGCTCGATTAGGAGAAATATAAGAGCATACACAACAACCAACCGCCATTAGAGGAACGAACACTATGGAGGCCTACTGAATAACTATTTATCATCGAATGGTAAACACATGGCACTATTTCATCAGAGATTTCAAGAAATTAATCTTCTTTCCAGGTACTCAGACGCTCCATGGATGTGCAAAGGTTCGAATCTGCAAAGATAATAAAAATATCATCAGAAAAGATGGAAAAGGATAATCTTGGTTTTGTACATTATTCGATGCTCAGAGTAACTTGTCACAGAATTTACTTGCTTACAGATAAGGACTGCATGTTGGATATACAAAGTATTGCTTCTGTTCCGTACATCCATGCATCGACTTCTGATGAAGTACACGACTTTTAGAACAAATTTTATGATGGATAGCCACTTCTTTTCCCACTGCGCTTATTGTAAAATTGTTCCATAATTAAGGCCTCTACACACGACCCAATCTGCTGGGCCCGATCTGCAGGCAGTTGGCGTGATAAAATCGGGTGCTGCTCTCCATACGGCACAATCTCCAGGGCCCGATCTGCAGTAGGCTGGCTCGCTCTGGCCTGGAAACGCGTGATCATGGCTCCTTCATTTTCTAAATTTCAAAAAATAGGAATTGCATTGACTTTATTGTCACTGAAGTCGATACGAAAGAGAAAATATTGGGCTAAAAAGTGGTTATTACAGAGAAAGAAATTGTCATACAAATATTATGAAAGAACTAGAATCATTCGATTTTAGAAATTTTCTGCGAAGGGATATCGACACTTTCAATGATCTGCTCTACCTGGTGGCGCCTTCAATAAAGAAACAAGACACTATAATGGGGGAAAGTGTGAGTGTTCAAGAGCGATTAATCGTGACTCTAAGATTTTTAGCTACTTGAGCGAGTTACAGAGATGTGCAATTTAGTGCAGCCGTGTCACCACAGCTTTTGCCCGGCTCCATGGCTAAATGGTTAGCGTGCTGGCCTTTCGTCACAGGGGTTCGATTCGCGGCAGGGACTGGAATTTTAACCATCATTGGTTAATTTCCCTGGCACGGGGACTGGGTATATGTGTGTGTTCATCATCATTTCATCCTCATCACGACGCGCAGGTCGTCCACGGGAGTCAAATCAAAAGACCTACACCTGGCGAGCCGAACCCTTCCTGGGATCTCCCGACACTAAAAGCCATACGCCATTTCATTTGATTTTACCACAGCTTTTGCCTAAAATCATCCATAAACATTTTGTGCTATTTTCAATAGTCTGAAGGGATACATAAAAGTAAGTGATTAAAATATATATTTCTTTAATGTAAGAGTATTTATTTCTGAAATTACGTATGAGTAGAAAATACAAGAAGAAACTAACCTAAAATTATAAACTAAATTAATTTAAACTATATTATTGTATATAGTGAACTACTAATCTAACTGAATCTGCTCACTGCCATCTGACACACGTCACACGTGCTAGGTGGCGACGAGGCAACTGATAGCTTATCGGCCGACTTCCGGAGTGTAAGTTGGGAGATTGTGTGGTCGGCCCGACCAACCACCCGACATGAGTTTTGTCGGCCAATCTGGTCCCAACAAATCTACACACCACCCAATCTGCAGGGACCCTGCAGATCGGGCCCAGCAGATTAGGTCGTGTGTAGCGGCCTTATTAGAAATGTCTCAATTTTGCACCTGGACGACTGAGATACCACACCGCATTTAACATTAGTCAATCAGTGTAGTTGATAAGGGGCTTAGGACGTAGTAAGTCTAAGTCATCACATTTTGCTTTCTTGTGACTCAGCGGTATTGCGGCATGCGAGGTCTAGGCTTTCAAACCCAACCATTTTCGCCTTCATTCATGGAATGACCCTCCTTTAAGTTTTCTTCTACTTTTTGTTGTTAACTTCATTAGTGCCTACCAGTAGAGATTATTGATCACGCGGTTTCACACCATATAAAAACAATCACGACAACAACCATCACCAATAATATTATTTTTACAGTGACGACTGAACCATATTTCCACGTCTGCGATTGATTTTGTAATAAAAATTTAAATTCATGAGTACCCCTCTATATGCTAAAATGTATCTGATATGAAAGGCGAGGAATAAGGTTTTCTATAATGATTGTTATGTACAATTTTTAAATAAAATATATTTCCAGAGTTATTTGGAAGTTCGTTAAGAATGTAATAATCACGAGTATCTCTATTCTTATTCAGGTGGGTTACTTTATATCTCCTAGATGAGATGAGCTCATATTAACGGATAAATTTGACATTTACTGTTCTGCTCCCTCATTATTGCTAAGATACTGCATACTTACATTCCATGAATTAAGGCGAAAATGTTTCGGTTTGAAAGCCTAGACCGCTAATGCCACAATATCGTTGAGCCACAAGAAATAATTCACATAATTCATGGAACAATCGAAAAGTAAAATCCTATTAACTTTCTACGTCTGACGAAGAACCAATCAATCAATCAATCAATCAATCAATCAATCAATCAATCAATCAATCAATCAATCAATCAATGATCTACATTTAGAAATGTCGCCCAGGTGGCAGGTTCCGTATCAATCGTTTACCTACTTTTTTCTTAAATAATTTCAAAGAAAAACATATAAACATTGAAGAGGGCAAGGAGAAGGACGAAGGGGAGTGGGGGGATAACCTAGATTTTACGCCCCTTTGAACAACAATCAATACCGTCATCGTAAGAAAGAGGAATATTCTCAGACGTATGACTGGCAATTATTCAGTTCTCTCGCTCAATGTTAATTGTAGGCCTACGATCATTTAATTTTCTTCAAAATAAAATAAAAATATATATTTCTAAAATTCCTCCGAAAATATGGCTAAATCTTAGAGCACAGTTTTTCGAAATATTCTTTCTAGATCTGGAAACCCTGAAGTAAAGATGCATGAAACATTAAAGATCGGAATTATATTTTTCACAACTTTCATCGCATACAGTTTTTAGAAAAAGCTCATATTAATGGATAAACCTCACATTTGCTGTCCTGTTCCCTCATTATTGCTAAGGTACTGTATACTTACTATTCAAATAATATATTGTGTTGAAGATATGGACAACAGCTCCTCCATGTAAATTGAAAAATGTAATTACAGTATTTTTTAAATGTATTTGTTGCATGTTCCGACATCAGCCTCATTTGGATGTATGCCTACTGTACCTAATTTACGCACTCTAACACCATTAAGTTACACTAAGACGACATTCTGTAATTACATAGTGTAGTGCACAACCCAGCTATCTCTGAATTTAAATACTGAATTCCCAGAAATTCTGTTTATCCGTTCTCCCATGACATCGGAACAAAGAAACAGATGGACAGAGAAAACTGGCTCTCAACCTACTTTTTTTTTGCTAGGGGCTTTACGTCGCACCGACACAGATAGGTCTTATGGCGACGATGGGATAGGAAAGGCCTAGGAGTTGGAAGGAAGCGGCCGTGGCTTTAATTAAGGTACAGCCCCAGCATTTGCCTGGTGTGAAAATGAGAAACCGCGGAAAACCATCTTCAGGGCTGCCGATAGTGGGATTCGAACCTACTATCTCCCGGATGCAAGCTCACAGCCGCGCTCTCAACCTACTTTCGACCTTCGTATATCTAATTGGAGATTAAAAATCGGAGCATGAAGCAAAAATGTGAAGTTTACAAGCAAAATTATACTTTCTTTAACATTTATTTAGGGAAATGTGAATTACGTTTGCGAAGGAGGCGGTCGTGTTCTGAATGCTACGATCGGGAAACTACTACGAGAACGGCTGGGAGTAGTATTTGAACCACACCCCTTCTTTCTGATGAGTGCATTCCAGTTATGGCCCGCGAATAAAGAATTAACCCCAGAAAGACCAGAAGTGGCAAGAAATGCCAACGCATTTATTTTTCTTCCGATATATGAAAATTAAATAAAAATATCAAAAAAGGTATTGTTAGTTCAAATATGAGGAAAGGAAGCTCATTGTGGTTGAAATATTCGATTCCTGACTTTTGCTTAATTTATAATGTGGGATTATTTTCAGGCGGGCATAAAGTGCACACCCTCAGTCCAATACGATACCAAACCTTTCTGTATTACGTCGAAATTTCATTCACTTGAGTTGGTATACTTGATTATTTAAAAGTGTAAGCCTAGCAATGTGCAGATACAAATTTTGCAATTAGTTGTAGTGATTCATCAGCTTCTGATGCCTGCTGTGAGTGAATGCTTGGTCTGTAAGTGAGCCGTTAAGTTAAAAATTAATAGTAGAAAATATAAGAAATACATCTCTGAAAAGGAAATGGAATATGTATGGGACCAGGACAAAGACCAGGAACAGGGGCCACCATTTTCAGATGAGGATGTAAGGGAAGTGAAAGAGAAAGTCTTTAATTACAGTGACACCACTCCTGATAACAAAGGTGAGGATGATGATTCACAAGATAAGGGAAGCGTTTCGGATAATGATCCTTTAGAAACAAAACCCAGTCCAGAAAGTGATCTTGAACATAGTGTAACAGTGCATGTAGCAAAATCATGTGGTTGCTATTTATCTGAACCACCACGAGGCAGACGCCACTCGACTCAGGGAACGTCGAGGTTTACTAGAAAATAGTAGTGCCTGTATATCATTTCTGATGCTTATTTGTAATAAACGTTATAACTCTGAAACAGGTAGACTGTTTTATAAGAGCATGTTTGCTCCACTAATTTACATGGCCTAGGAGTCTGAACTCCAAAAGTTAATATAGTTCAGCCTCTCAGAAGCACGAGCTTTTAATAGCACACTTACAACCTGAAGGTTGTTTTTAACTAAAGTATTTACACATCTTTGCCCTGACGTGGGCTTATTTATCGCTGAACAGCTTGTTACACACTGGTCTATAAACAATTACAAAATAAACAGGGACAATGAGTGCCCATTCTAAATGGCTTTAATGTAAAAAGAAAAGGTTTAATATGATTGACCATGAACAAAAGGGTAGGAGACGATACACTTGCGCTTCTTCTAGAAGTTTCTAAAACCCTAGGTGGGCGTATGGCCCTATGACACAGAGGCTAAGCGTACTCTACGCCAGGGTGACTAAATTAAAAAACATTAAACCCCAAGAGAGTGTTAAGAATTTTAGATGATTGGAACCTTTGGTCATTCGCATACATAGTTCAATGGGAATCAACATAGGGAAATCACTTTTTGTTCCTTTACATTACAAGTTTCCCAGCAGGGATTTGAAGAGAGTCCTCAGATTTGCCGAAAATCTACCTTTAAACTATTAAATTAGAGCTTTACATGAATTAAAGGAGAAGTTTGAAACCTTTCTCTCAAACTATCTGCCGGAGTTATCACATGTTAAGAAAATTCTGCCATTACCTTGAGGTGCTGGACCTTCCGAACGTCCACCTGCAGCCCCTGCCTCGTTAGTACTCGCCGCATACAATCAACTGGAGCGATGAAGATGGCAACACAGCCCTAAGGTGCCCAGCTTTCATAGCATTTCGAGGGGATGTTTCCAGAACTCTTTACAGATAGACTGGATGTCTGTACACACACCCAATTTTAAATGGCTAGAGAAAATATTCCAAAAAAATTTGATTGGTTGCTAGAGACAGGGGTTGTAGGGGGCCGAAGTGTTGACAACCTTGACACAAGAACAACACAATCCTCAAAAACTAAAGTTACCCAACTTTAAAAATTCGACTTTTCCTTAAGAATCAATTGCCCTTAATCTCGCCAGAGGGGGCACTTAGGCCGATGGTAGAGACATCTAACAATTGCAACCCCAAGTATCTTGCATTACATTAGTTCAAGTTCAATAACGTAGATGGCCTTAAAGCAGACGTGCAGTTTAACTGGACGGATGGTGTACCCACGGTACCATTATTATGTTACGGTGTTTTCCGTGGTTCGCAGAGGTAAGGAAGCGTGTAAGGTGAATGGCTGGACAAAGCACTAATCAAACTTTAAATATTGCTGACAAAAATCAAAGTTTATTTCTTGCTTTCCCTGTATTAGAAACCTTAAGACACCTACCACACCTGAATTTACACCGAGTGCTCTACAAATAGCTGAGAAGCTCGAGCAGTAACGAACAGGGAGCTTGTAAGCTCAGAAGTTATTTTTTACAATTGGCAAGTACGGAAACTCAGAAACATTACAATTTTAGCGTAGGAGGATTCCCATTTCAAAAGACACAGTCATAGTTTAATGACCTTGCAGGTCTCTTACACTTTACATTTTGAGAAAGAGGTTATCCTATACAGGATTTCATAATTACAGTCAGTACCAAATTGTGAAAGAAACCGTGACTCCTAATATAATTAGATCACAGGGGTCTTGAACCCTAGATTCCAGATTACTATAGGTTGTACGAACGCCCATTACAAGACAATTGTCTGACACCACAGTCTCTTGAAGCAGAAGAGGCATTTTACTCACGGAATTAATTACTACTCTCGCTACCGTCATTTTAGGGAAACCACCCACAACAAGGATCGGAAGAGCCATAATAAACAGAGGCAGAAGGCCCGTAGTACACGGCCACAGAGCTGGACAACAAAAAAGAAAAGTTTACATATGGAAGAAGGAGAATTAATGAAAAAATGGAGGCTGAAACACTAAGCACTCCACAATAAAGATAAAGTCACCTAATAGGGCATAAGACCCGATGGTATAGTGGATAATCCATACTACTGAGCTACTATGGAGGTGGAAATTAAAGTCCAAGGGCGTAGTACAAATTTTGAAAAAGGTAGAAAATTTAGTCACTCCAAAAAAATTGATGAAGGGAACGAGCGTACCCATTCGTGTGTCCTTACATTTTACATTTTCCCAACAGGGAATATAATTTCTAAGTCAAAAGACTCCTAACATAAGCCTACAATTGAGAAGAAAACTCTACATACACTTATATTCATAAAAATCAGAACACCTTGAACGACCAGAGATAGGGAGTTCATATTCACAGGACGTATGAATTAGTATGTTCTGAAGAAATTATTAGCATCTGAACCATGTCGGCCCTCAGGTTCAAGGTCCACATCGATATCTCGGCACACCACCCCCGAATGGTAAAATGTGCCTGCGGCTCTCATTGTCGCTATAAACCGAAGGTAATGGATCAGTGTGACTTGAGCATACGTGCAGGATGCCTCATAGACGTATGCGAGAACCATACCGTCAAATGAGTTTGAAAGAGGGCGCATTATTGGCATGAGAGAACGTGATGCAGCCATCCTGGAAATTACTGCTCGTGTGGGACGAAGTGTGTCTGCAGTGCAACTAGTGTGTACAGAATGGTCACAGAAGGCCGTAGAACACGACCAGATGGGTCTGGTCGCACCACTAAGAACCCCCCGAGAAGATCGACACCTCATCTGAATGGTATTGCAGGACAGATCTGCGTCCTCCTCGGCTCTGGCGCAGCAGTGGAACGGTGTAACTCATAGTACACTATCAGGAGTGACAGTCCGTCGCCGTTGATTACGGTGTGGGTTACCGGCACGTCGTCCACTTCTCTGCCTACCTTTGACTAATGTGCATAAACATTCTAGACAGCAATTGTGTATGGAACGACGTCACTGGGGACGGGAATGGCAGCAGATAGTGTTTTCTGTCGAATCCAGTTCTGTTTGTTTGAAAATAATTGCCGCATTTTGGTTCGCCAGAGACAGGGGGAGAGGTATCAAATTGAGTTCATTCGCGCAAGACATATAGCGCCAACTCAAGGCTTTATGGTGTGGGGTACTATTGGGTACAATCACAAATCATAGTTGGTGCGTGTCCAGGGCACTGTGACAGGTTTGAACTACGTGAATGACATCCTGCGACCCATAGCCATACCCTTTCTACACGACATCCCAGATGCCATATTTCAGCGGGACAATGCGCGACCACATGTTGTTGCATGAACACGTGACTTCTTTTTGTCACAGGATGTCAGACTGTTGCCCTGGCCCGCCCGATCACCGGACTGGTCGCCAATCGAAAATGTATGGGATATGGTGAAACGATGGGTACGGTGCTGTGATCCAATGCCAACCACCAAAGCTGAACTGTGGAACCAGGTGAATGCAAGATGGATGGCTATATCCCAGAACGCCATTCGCGCCTTATACGCGTCGATGCCATCACGCATGGAGCAAATTATCAGTGTCTATGGAGGAGCCAGTGCCTACTAGGCAACAGGACACATGCTGAACCTAGGTGACTGCAATGCTAATCGTTTCTGCAGAACTTACTAATGAACATGAACTGTGAATATGAACTTCCTGTCTCTAATCTTTCAATGTGTTCTGCTTTTTTAAGAACATGAGTGTATATTTTGAAGAAAAACAGGACGACCTAACAGTTGCGTGCTAAGGGGAACGTAGGAATCTTCCCTATCTTCATACGCAGTAGTTTCACTTACGAAGGTCGATCAAATATAAACGGGACTTTTGTTCCCGAACACCAACAGTTGGTAGGACTGGGCCCGCGCTTCTGCTATGCTTAGGCGGGACCGTTAGGAGTCGGAACAATAGATGCACCCCTCCGCTGCGCAACGCATAATTATAAAAGTTCTTGTTCGTGAAGGAGTTACAGCAACGGAAATTTGCCAGAGATTGACTGCACATTTCGGTGATCAAATATTGTCAATAACGCATGTGTGTAAGGAGTGGCGGAGAAAAGGGGAGGCAGCACCATTGAAAGCCAAGACTCGACTGTCAGCTGGCAAGGTTATTGCAACCGTTTTTTCGATCGGCAAGGGATTTTGCTGATTGATTTTTTACATGAGCGACGCACAATCAATGCTGCTTACTACTGCGAGCTGTTGAACAAGGCGAAGGTTACATATCGCCGCAAAAGACGAGACTAACCGATTCGACAATGCGCGGCCCCATACTGCAGCTCTAACTGTCTCCCAGTCTACAGGGAATGCACTGGACTACACTTGATCATCCTCCTTACAGCCCGGATTTATCGCTCTGTGATTTCCATTTGTTCGGACCGCTTAAAGAAGTTCTGGGAGGGAAACGATTTGAAGATGACGAGAACGTGGAAGACTTCGTGTGCAACTGGCTGGTGACACGACCCTGTTCTTTTTACGACGAGGGCATCAAGAAGCTGTCCATACGCTGGGACAAATGTATTTCCAAAGCAGGAAACTATGTGGAAAAATAAATTGCAATTGCCTTGTGTTTTTCAATAAATGAATGTAAATAAAAAATAAAATCCCGTTTATACTTGATGCCCCCTCGTAGATTAAAATTCTGCCATATCTTGGTTAATTAGCGTCATTTCAAGTCGAATCCCCCGCCTCAGATCTCTCATCTCCCGAGGGAAATCTCCTCGGACGTAGCACTCTTAACGTTCCATCGTAGTCAGACCCTGAACTGATGAGGGCCAGTCTTATAAAGCGGGTCGGCATGTTGCTCGAGAACAATGACATCATGTACAGTACCCTCTGTTTAGAGGATCAGAGCTTGAGAAGGCAGGTTATGATTGGCGGAAACAACAGTGATATCAACATCCAGAAAATCAAATAAACAACTGTGGGCTACTAGGTACCTAACCTTTAAACACAAATTTTCTCAATGATCAATCATAGTCTTCAACCACAAGATGTCGCTATAAAACTTGATGCCAAAGTCATCTGGTCCCAAAAGGTAAAACTACTAGGACATCTGATAGTTTATGGAATACAACACTGATCAGAGCATTGTATACTTTTAGAGGCAAAGTAAACCGACGGAAAGGCTTTACTCATGGTACAATTATTATTATTATTATTATTATTATTATTATTATTATTATTATTATTATTATTATTATTATTATTATTATTGTTATGACTGTAATAGAATTCAAGGGAATGTGAAGATTTTAGAACCATCAGTCTGATCACATATGCAGACAAAGTATTACTGAGAGTACTGAACAGAAGACTTCATGGAAGGCTACACAACTGTATCTCTGAAGAACAGTATGTCTTCATAAGAGGTGCAATTGGACTATTAAGAACATTAGGTGAGATATACATTGCAAGAGGAAGAGAAATATATGGTGTATTCATTGACCTGGAAAAAGCTTTTGACAGAGTACAGTGGAAAAAGTTAATGGACATTCTAAGTAGGAACGGAGTCGACTGGAAGGAGAGAAGGTTGATTAAGAATCTGTACCTACAGTAGAAGACAAGAGTGCAGATAGAGAATGAGATGACAGAGGAAACCACAATTGGAAGGGGAGTACGACAAGGTTGCTGTCTCTCCCCCATACTTTTTAACGTGTATTTGGAAGAGATTATCCAGAAATGCATGAATGGAAAAAGATGAGTGAAAGTTGGTGGTAGGAGAATAGAATGTATTAGACTTGCTGATGACATGGTCCTATTGGCAGAGAGTGAACGAGTTATGATGACGATGCTAACAGATCTAAATGCTGCCTGTGAAGAATTTGGAATGAGAATTAATAAAAAGACAAAATGTATGGTGATAAACACAAGAAAAGTGAAGACAACCATAAAGTTTGGCCAAGAAGTAATAGAACAGGTGGAGGCTTTCAATTACTTGGGAGGTGTAATAACAGAGGACATGGGGTGCAGTCGAGAGGTGAAAACTCGTATTGCGGTTGCGAAGGAAGCACTTAATAAGAAGAGTAGACTTTTTTGTGGGGGCATGGATAGAGACTTGAGGAAGCGGTTCGTGAAGTGCTCTGTATGGAGTGTGGCACTTTATGGAGCTGAGACATGGACAATGAGAAAAGAAGACTGGAAGCATTGGAGATGTGGATTTGGAGGAGAATGGAAAGTATACAATGGATAGAAAAAGTAAAGAATTAAGAAGTATTGAGAAGAATTGGGGAAGAGAGAAATATATTAAAAGTAATCATGAAGAGAAAGCACAATTGGATTGGTCATTAGATGAGGAGAAATTGCTTGCTTATAGATGCTATAGTAGGAACGGTAAATGGAAAAAGACAAAGAGGACAGAGAAGATGTCAGACGCTGGACAGCATCAGAATAGAATACAAGTATGAGGAAACAAAGAGGGTGGCAAGAGACAGGATTGCGTGGAGAGCTGCCATGTGAAGACCTGCCATATGGCAGAACACTGATGTTGATGATGATTACTGGAATCCTCTCTCTGTTGGTATCTCAGTGAGGATTCTTGGTTTCCAAGTATTCCTCACACACATACAGTTTAAGGTCTACCTGTCATCATACATCGTAGGCCTCGTAACATTTCTTTGGATTTCCTCATTTTCTCCTCCACCCCTCCCCTAGTGGATTCTTTATGTCAAATTAACTCTTTACGACAATGTAAGATTCCTTTCGTAATTTCATTTATTTTCGGAAAACTTTCCCTTGATCGATCCTCCGTGAAAATATAGCTCCAAGTTTTCCTGCATCCTAGTGGGTAAGAGCTTCCTGCATGTAAACTTGCAGCTTCCCCTTATCATTTAAGTTTGTGCAACATAAATACTGTATATGTGTCTATACAGGAATAGTATAGCAATATATTTGGGTTTTTGGCGGGCAATAGAGCAGCGTCAATTAAAATTTAATGAGAGAGACTCTAATGAAGATATGTCATGACCGCGGGTCACGACGCGCCTTTCGTTATTTGTTACGGAGCGAACGAACTCGAGCGAGTGTCGAATCCGCGACCTCTGAGAAAGAAAAAGTTTTATTAAGATGTAAGAGAGTGTATCCCAGCGCAATGTTTAGTGATGTGGAGCAAGCGAGTGATAATTTTATTTGAAATGAAATGTCGTATGGCTTTTAGTGCCGGAATATCCCAGGACGGGTTTGGCTCACCAGGTGCAGGTTTTTCTATTTGACGCCCGTAGGTGACCTACGCGTTGTGATGAGGGTGGAATGATGATGAAGACAACACATACACCCAGCCCGCGTGCCATTGTAATTAACCAATTAAGGTTAAAATCCCCGACCCGGCCGGAAATCGAACCCGCTACCCTCTGAACGGAAGGTCAGTGCGCTGACCGTTCAGCCAACGAGTCGGATATAATTTTATTTGAGTATAATTCACATATGAATACATAAAAATCAGTATTAAGCAGAGCTAGGTGGAAACAGAAGTATAGTGCTGTGTGTGAATATTGTGAAACAAAATCCCCGGTCAGGCAGGCGCCAGTATAGAAACTTAGAACGCAACATGAAGCCCTGAGGGGATGGTTCTCGAAAACATTGGAAGAAAACGTGACGTAGACCACAGAATAACTTGACGTCGTAGAAAAGTATTGTTCTAGTGATTTCCAGTCCGACTCGTTGGCTGAATGGTCAGCGTACTGGCCTTCGGTTCAGAGGGTCCCGGGTTCGATTCCCGGCCGGGTCGGGGATTTTAACCTTCATTAGTTAATTCCAATGGGCCGGGGACTGGGTGTCTGTGCTGTCCCCAACATCCCTGCAACTCACACACCACACATAACACTATCCTCCACCACACTAACACGCAGTTACCTACGTGGCAGATGCCGCCCACCCTCATTGGAGGGTCTGCCTTACAAGGGCTGCACTTGGCTAGAAATAGCCACACGAAATTTAAAAAGAAAGTGATTTCCAGAGACCTTGTGTAGACAACGCCCTTAAAGTGTTAGGAGGGTCACGAGAGCCAGAAACATGGAGTAGTAGGGGTTGATATTTGGTAATAATTCTGATAACTTCCAGGACAGATTGATTATTATAAGCGGGAGTTTCAGGAAGTAGGGTAAGAGAAACCTGGTAGCTGTGATAGTGTTCACGTCGAGGAGAAACCTGGTAGCCGTGAGAGTGTTCACGTCGAGGAGAAACCTGGTAGCCATGAGAGTGTTCACGTCGAGGAGAAACCTGGTAGCCGTGAGAGTGTTCACGTGGAGGAGAAACCTGGTAGCCGTGAGAGTGTTCACGTAGACGAGAAACCTGGTAGCCGTGAGAGTATTCACGTCGACGAGAAACCTGGTAGCCGTGATGACACGCTCTATAGTTGTGTTTGAGTTCGTATCGAGAGAAGCACTGCAAGTGTGGTCAAGTCCATGCTGAAGAAAAGTCCCATAACTGTGACAAGGTTCACATTTAGGGAGAAGTTCTGTTCATAGTTCAGAGTGGAGTCAGAACAGGGAGTAAGGAAACGAGAGTTCCTGAGGATCTGAATTTTTGTTGAGTAGTTAACCAGGCGTCCGAGGCGACGGCGACATTCGGAAGAAAGAAGAAGGAAGAAAGAAAAGAGAACAAAGAAGAGAGAAGAAAGAAGTCACCCAACCGAGCTCAGTATTAATTGTATTTAAGTTCAAAGACTGACGTGTGAGAGCTTACTTCAAGTTTATTACCAAGAGAACTGCAAAGACTTTTAGCTTCATTTATTGAACTGTGAGTAGAAAGTTCCCAAGTGTTAACCAGAGAAATACTGTGTAGGCTATATAACCTGTAAATAGACAAGGTAATTGTATATATTATCAATATGTGGTGTCATGTCTTGGTGAAAGGTTAATCAGATCTGGTGTTAATCTCTCCTAGAATCGAACCCTAATCCTTAGGATCACGACAGATATAAACCGACCGCATCTGTGAAGTGTACCAACAGTACGTTAAAGACTATGAACTGATAATAGAGCTCGTCGTAGCTTTGCTTTTTGTTTGTCCAACCTTTGTCCCGTTTTTCTACGAGGCCGGGTATCAGGTGAGGAGAGATGAACCTGTCGTGTCGGGTTTTCATGACCGGATACCCTTCCTGACGTCAATCTCATCAGAGGAGTTAATGAGATGACGTAATATAAGTTACTAGGAAGTGAGAGGGTGAAACCCGGTGCCGGTATGTAGCCTACTCCTGTCGAATAGCACCAAGGGTTCTGCTCAAGATTTAACGTGTCCATCCGACGGACAAATCACTATCAACATATGCCCTCACTCCATATGGGCACTGCGAAGAGGTTTGGAATTTGATCCAGGCTTTTGGCACGGAATCTAATGATTAGAAATTGTATACCACCAACTCCCCTACCCTACCGGCCAACATTCTGATAGTGAAAATCTTTTCGACCAACGGAACTCGAACCGGCTAACCTCGGTGCCAACGCCTTAACGATCATGGCCATCAGGCGGGCTAATATAGCTCGTCGTAGCTAAGGCTGTACAATCATTCACTGCCATGTCTGTAGTACCATACTGTGCAGAGAGAGGCTTGAATTCCGGACAGTCATATTACTTTTTGATTACAGTCCATTAATATAAATGCTGTATAGTCCCATGTCTAATGGTTTGCAAAGAAGAGCCATTTATTTGGTCCTGAAGACGGTAGTCTGGATCGAATGTTATGCAGCTGAGTTGAACTACAACGCGGACTTAAAAATTATGGCCCCCTTGATTTATACAGATCACATGTGGAGTTCCTATAGTGAACGTACTTAATACTGTGTTATCGTTCAGCCGTAGACATTCTGCCGTTCATGCGTACAATGAAACTGCGAATACCTACAGAAATGTACGGTATTCGTTGGTTACGATCTGAAAACTGCGACCGAACGGTACCTTACCGACTGAGCCACTGACACAACTGTTGAGGGTCTTCAAGATCTTCAAATTGAATGTTAAAATGTAAAACCTATTTGTTTTGAACGCCTGTAATATTAAAGTGAGTTTAGTTATAACTATTCGCTTAAGGATTAAGTTAAATGCCAACAGGTCCATTAATAGGCCTAAGGAACTATCATAGCAATTTTCTAGACTCTACGAAGCAATATCTGAGGAAAAATATTCTCCTCTCTCATATGAAGGCCCAATTCTTGGACTCGCACACACGCAGTTGTACTGTGCACTTTTATCATGCTAAAGAGTCATATTGCAATGTGTTAATTATTTAAACAGAACTGCACGATTTAGATTTAGTTTTGTGCGGTTACTGAGCACTCGAATTTTAGGTAGGCCCTCCAGCTATCCTTCAACACTGAGTCATTCTTTCACCCTCTTGTCTTTTGTCTGTCGGAGAAGCTCCACATTATGAGGGTGCCAAGTAAGGAGGAGGGTTCTGAGAACAATAGGGCAGCGGTTGAGGGAGCTTCGACCCAATTCACAACTGCGACTTGGTCTTGGTCGAACTTTCCAGTAACTTCTGCGAGCATGACATGCTCAGAAATTAGTGTACACTTGGTTGGCTTAATTCGAAAAACTTGTATCCCTTACAACCTGTGATATACTTCTTGATTTGATAAAATATGAGATTGAAGATATCTATCTTCTATTTGCAGTTATCCACGAAGTGCAGTGATGATGTGTCTTCTTATCCGGAAACTTGGCTTTCGATTTCCTCCCGGTCCAAGAATTTTAATCATGTTCTGTAGTTTTGAACACAGTTCATTCAGCTTAGTAAATACATCACATCGAAAGAGTTTACTTTTGATTTAGAGGGAGAGAACTTACGAGATCAGTGCAGTGACAAGTCCCTCATTTGTTACTCATGGTACAATTTGAAAGTCTACCTTCACTAATTTCTGAACTGTGACGATAATCACTTAGAGAAATGTAACCCCTATCATTCTCTCATAGATCGTCTTCTTATTCAGGGGAAAACGCTTTTCGAACTAACAGAAAATAAATATTCTATCGTTCCCTTGTTGACTATGTATATCATGAACCATTGTGCTTTCCTGACCTCCAAGTGGCATGGGGATACCTCGGATAGTACCGGATTACTGACATCTATCCCAGTGTCCCGAAAGAGCTTTTCGGCACAGATTAAAGTCCCAGATTTAATTAAAATCGAAAAAAATTATAGGATTTTGCTTTGATTTTGCAACGGGACATTAAAAAATTACTGTGCGTTCATGCACATTATCAGTAAAGCCCGGATTTTTATGCAGTAATAAGTTAGATTGCAAACTAATTTGGTTAGTAGGAAGTGTCGGCCACCCGCTCTTTCATAGCGTAGTAAGAGTAACATAAATGAAAGGGGTTTTGATGGACCTTACCCCTAATATCTATGCAATTCCCATAACACAACAGTTGTGAAGGTAGACTATACTTGCAACTCGCTTCAGTAAGTTTTCATCCTAACCTATTAAAGCATAAAAATCCAGGCTCTAATTATCAGTGTATGAATGACTGCATACTGTGATCGTTCGTGGACGCCTGGTTCGAAGATATTAATAAATTTTATAATGTGCTCAGCTAGAATTCAGTGGTTTACATGATCCTCCACTCAGGGCATGGCCCTTCGGAGAGAGAGCGATCACATCCTATCAATAATTATCAGATAATGATCCAACACCATTATGTTCCAATATACTAAGTTCACTTAAATTAGGCATGAAATGAAAATCGCAACAAGAAATTGGAAGGACAATAACTTTAATGAAATAAAATTAACTGACTATAATCAAACAAACCGGAGAAGCAACGTAATTAAAAAAAATATTCTCGTGCATTTACTATCGCACTGTACTAGAGATCAAGTCCTTCTTGAAAATTGTCAATCATGAAATTCCAATATCATCATCACTCACAACACTTTGACACATTTAAATAAATGTAAAACATAATGGAAAATCAGCAGTTTAAGTCTCTTTTCCCTTATCTTGTTTGTCCATTCACTTCATATTTATATTAGCCGTACTCTGTCCTCCCTGCTTTACCTATTTCTATTGGTCTCATTGTAACCCTTAGCTAGCTAAATAATAACTTGAATTTCCCAACGGTTATTTGATAAACACAGAAAACCATGTCAAAAACATAACAAAAACATTATCGCTCCATAATTGAGTAACTGCAGGCCACCATCCAACCAACGGCATTGCATAGCTGCACCTGAAATAAAGTACTAACTACTGACATGTACAAGAAAATGATCAAATACCAGAAGGTCTGCGTTGCATCTGCGCCTCTCCGTCCTGCTGAAATAATGCTACAGCACCAACTCACTACCTCAAGCAAATGCTACAAGTATTAACATACAGTACAGGTGACAATGATCTCAAAATTCAACCACCGTTCAAGTAGCTTGTCGAAGATGCTATTTATGTGTCCTCTTAAACATCCCACTATTTATGTGATCAAATTTTAACTCATTTCAATTCATATGCTCAATCAACTCTTCGAACGCATTCAATCAATGCTAAATAAAACGCTCATTTATCATACATAATATGCGCGGCAAACGTACCTTTCAATAACACTATCCTAACCCATTGGTCATGTCGAAGAATTAACTCGCTAACGCAATACACAATTCAATAAATCATCCACTAATTATGTCGCATCAACTATACCTTTGGATGACCCTACATGCCTTACGCCACCATAATATACACCGCATAATAGAACAATCATCATTCCCTAAATAAATAAGCAAATGTCATTGAAAAGCCTCACTATAATACGTACCAACATCACACAATCCGATTAAATAAACACATCACAACACTCCGCGGGATTATTACACCGAAGGATCGCCACATCAATTATCTCACACACTGGTACATTGAAACTTACCTGTAACATTCAAATCACATATTCGCTTCACAGTTGTTCCATTAATTCGGAAGCTACGCAGGGAAGATCGCGCCTAACCAGATTATTTACCGACGGTGAACGATATTCTAGCATGTGCAGTCGTATAATAACATGTTAAACTAACACCATTAACACGTTAGGTTATTCAAGTTATTTCACTTAGATCACCTGTTCAATATTAAAAATCTACATCTACTATAAGCAGCTACGGGTAAAGCAAAAGGGACAAAGTACGTCTACTCATCTGGTCTTCACTTCATGGCAAGGGTAGTGGTAGTCAGGTCATTCGTTCCAAGCCATCTCATCCATTTCGGCAGAGCTCGGATCCACCAGGATCCTACCAGTTTACTCAAACATTTTCTCCATATGGATTCCCTGGTTCACTGAAAGTAGCATTTTGGGGCTTCAACCTGAAACTTGTACAGAAACAGTTTCCAAAAGTTTATACAGATTTACAACTCCACTTTCATAGATCAATACTGGCCTGTATGAATTAACGTCGTTTAATGCTATTTGAGCTTATTAAATGCTGTTTAGCCCTCAACTTTATGAATCTTCCGTGTTTTTATACGTATACAAGAGCTACGCTCACTATTTGCTTCTCGATCGTTTTCGTTATACAAGAATACATCAAAACAAAATTCCAACTTCATTATTTTCAATAATAATAATACGGTTGCTTTCCATGAACCACAGAGCTACTATCTTAACTTCATTACATGTGATTTTGACATTTGAGGAAACTCGCTACTGCATATATTCACATAGGAACACACGCTACTATTGTTTATTCTTTCAACATGAAGTACGTCACACCATACGCCTATTAGATGGTTAGCTATATCCGATTCCAAGTTGATCCATGGCCTCCTTGACGTCTTTAAGACTAGGTATACTTGTCTGGACTTTCTTCTTCTCAGTTGTTGATATAATTCATTGCTGATATCTTGCTTGTAGCCGAACTGTTTTTCATGCGGTCCGCTGTATACCACGGGGTTCTGAGCTCGATCTTCTGATTTCCGTCCACAAGATCTGCTATCAATTTGCGAGTTGTGTCGGCTGATATATTACGAACATATAAATTCGCCGCGCGTCGACAGTTTATCTTACTTCCATGCCGTCCATATGCATCTGTTTGATTTATGACCTTCAATGACTCTCTGACACATTATTATACGTCATTGAAAGGTCATATTCCCCCCCTTACTTGGAGAAGAAATTTCGAACATCGGAAGAAATTTCTTATTATGCCTGATTCCAGATGACAATTTTTTTTTTCAAGCGTTATTAATTTCTCACTTCATTTCCGAACAACTCGCTCTTATCCTTCAGATCAAAATTCGTCTATTCTTCTATTATAGCCCGTCATCCTTATCTCAGTGGTATCCATTACAATAAGCTTCATGAATGTCTCCTCCGTCCGTGAGATTGTCTTCACTCAATTCGTCGTCCATTGTGCCATCCTCAAGAACGAGATTAGTTTCCTCTTCTTCTCTGGTGATAGGGAAGTGATATTGTCTCAAATTGGCAGAGTTATATATTGACATATTTTTGGAGTCCAGACTTTGGATCTTATAGGCATTATTACCTAAATCTTCTACAACCTTAAATGGTCCAATGTATAGGTGAGCAAACTTCGAGAAAAATCTTGTTTTTGGAATCGGAGGTCGCAGGCTTTCTAATTAAAACATAAGTCCCAACTTCCAATGGTTTCCGAAATTTCCTATATCTCATTTTCTTCGTTCTTTTCTCTGATTGTTTTATCATGTGTAACCTTGCTCGTCGGACGTTCTCTTCAGCTTCAGGCAACTCATCTACAGGTCTTTGGATAATATCATTCCAAGGACGCCGGGGATAACGATTCAGATGAAGTATGCTGGGAATGTTATCAATTGACTCATGCCAGGTATTATTCATGCATTCTGCGATCGTCGGTAAGTATGTCGCCCATGTCCAATGACGTTCCGGACAGAAAATTCTACAGTGCTTTGAGATTTCCCGCATAATCCTCTCTGCAGCGTTCGATTCCGGATGTCTAATCGAACTAAACCTGTGTTGTATATTCATCCTTTCAAGTGCATCGGAAAACTCTTTCGATGTAAATTGAGTCCCGTGATCAGTGATTATACAACTCGGCCTTCCCATTTCTGGTATAACCTGCCTTTCTAAAGCCCTGATAATGGATTTCGAGTTAGCTTTCCTAATTGGCTGGGATTATTTGGTATTATGGGAATTGGCTGTTGGTAAAGTAATATCGAGCTGTGCTTTACACGCTGACATATGTCACAGGTTTTAATTATTTTCCTAACGTGTCTTCTCAATCCGACCCACGTGAACGTCTCACCAATTGTCGCTCTCAATTTATCAACTTCCCCAATTCCTTCTTCGATTGTAATTTCTTGCAGATCCACTGGGTCATACTTCTCCATAATTTCCTCTGCATTACTTTTTCTGCCGAGATATTCATGGTTTTATGTAACTCACATACCCTTTTATTTTCAATTTTAGCAGTAACGTGCGTTTGCTCCTCATCATTGTGTCTAATCCGAATTTCCTCTTTATTCAAGTCGATGACGATGTTGTTTTCCCTTATAAAGTCTGAGCCTATTATTACATTGTGTTGGATTTTATCCATTACTAGGAACGGATGCTCAAACGTAACCCTTCCAATCTCCACTGGCAGAAATGTTTGCACCTTGCAACTGGCAACTTTATCGGGTATAATCCCTCTTATCTTTACGTTTGCCACTGGTATTATAGGAATTTGTGCTCTGTTTTGAAGTTCCGTGAAAAGTACCTTTGAAATAATACTAATACTGGCGCCTGTATCTAATAAAGAATATACTCTGACACCCAATATTACTACCCAGATGATAGGAAGTCCTCTTTTTATTTCGGATTCATCCGACTGGCGGTCTTCTAATAGCTCTTCGGGTTCGAATTCCCACGACTCAATGTTGCTGATTAACCGCACATTTTCTCACTTTTAACGAACAGTACTACGATGTCGATCTAACAGTCCAAAGTTCCAGTGCTGGAATGACCAGACCGCAGAAAGCCGTGAACACCCCTCTGCCATTGTTCCGTTAAATATACACACTGCTCATTCCAATGAGTGCCTCAGAGTAGGGATTGAATAGCTCGAATGCAATGATGAACCAGTTTGTTACGTACCAGTAGTATCAGAAAATGTATGAACCAGAGGAATGGCATGCTTAAGAATAAAGTTTTCTAACTCCCCAGCTACTTCCCGCCAATTGAAGCACGACCGGGCGAGTTGGCCGTGCGGTTAGGAGAGCGCAGCTGTGAGTTTGCATTCTGGAGGTAGTGGGTTCGAGAAGCACTGTCGACAGCCCTGAAGATGGTTTCCCGTGGTCTCCCATTTTCACACCAGGCAAATGCTGGTGCTGTACCGTAATTAACGCCAGGGCCGCTTCCTTTCCACTCCTAGCCCTTTCCTATCCCATTACCGCCGTAATACCTATCTGTGTCGGTGCGAAGTAAAGCAAATTTTTTTAAAAAAATCTCGATATACAGCAGTAATCCTATCTATCGGCAACAGAAGACACAAAGCACATCACAACAAACAGTGGTCAATCTAATGTTGTTGTTGTTCAATGTTATGAGCTTTCTGTATTGTAGGCCTCCACATTCAGCTTTCTTTCGACTCTGTGATATTAGGGCGTCTTACGAAATTACGTATAGCGTAGATTGTAGGTCGTTATTCCCCGTCTTTGCATAACGAGTTTCATTAAATAAATTATGTTTACCTATTTTCTCGTAACTTGGCACTGATGTGGACTTAGCAACAAAAATCCAAATTCATGAATACCTCCGTTATCATAAGCCGGTACGGTAAAAATGTATAAGAGATAAATGATCGGAAATATAATACTATACCGGTATAAATTTAGTAATGTAGTATTTGTCGATAGGGTCAGTAATAACACAAATATTTGAGAATTAAACTTTAGGCCTTCCCCTAAACTACCATTGCACTCATCGTGAATAATATTATTTATAGCCTAGATTGTAGCGACTTATATCCCGACTTTCCATACCGATTTCCATTAATATAGGACCATTAATAACATAACAGTTTGAGAATTTATGTTTAGACCTCCCCCTAAACTACAATTTTGTTCAGCGTGAATAAGATTATTTGTGGCTTAGATTGTATCGACTTATTTCGCGGCTTTGCATACCAATGTTCATTAAGACAGGATCACTAATAACACAAATATTTGAGAATTAATTTTCAGACCTTCCCATAAACTACCATTTCACTGAGCGTGAATACGATCATTTATGACCTAGATTGTAGCGACTTACTCCCGGATACTACATACCGATTTTCAATAAATTCTCTTCAGCCGTTTTCTTGTGATGCGTGTACAAACAGACAGATAGATAGACAGACAGAGAGACAGAAATTACAGAAAATTAAAAAGTGCATTTCCTTGCTATTATGGACACGACCGATACAGCAATACCATCCTTTTTAAATTCTGAGCAGTGTACAGACAAAACTCATATTTTATGTATATAGATTAGGCCTCAGTGAGAATTGGTGGGTTAAATGGATTCTTGGTTGTTTTGAAGCAGTTACAGAGGTTAGAGAAGCTATTATCTTCAATTTTTACTGTTAATAACTTACGTAAGGTAAAACGTGGCGGGGAGGTACTGAGTTTGAAGGAGCTCGATGGATAAAGCTGTACGCATAGACCGGCTGTTATGGAGGATAAGAGAAGTAGAGGGAGACCAAGACGACAGTGGTTGGACTCAGTTTCTAACGATTTAAAGATAAATGAGGCCACAGTTTTAGTTGCAAATAGAGGATTGTGGCGACGTTTAGTAAATTCACAGATGCTTGCAGACTGAACGCTGAAAGGCATAACGGTCTATAATGATTTATTATAGTTTGATCTATGCCCTTTTACTAATCTGTTTCCTAGGAGTACCCGATGAGTCGGAAAATCTCAATTCATTACACTGGCGGCGGAAAAATCTATCTGTCTTCAAGGGAAATTTTTCCGCCAAGCCAGAGGAGAAAACCCCTCTTCACTGCTAATTTGGAATAAAATGAATGTAGAATTTAATAAAAAATAAGAGGAAGAAGCTTTCTTTAAGAAACGGCTCTTTTTAGTGTTAAATTTTGAGTTATTTAGTGAATTGTGGTGCTATAATTTGGAATAGCCCTAAGTGTTATTCTAGACCAGGCCATATTACTACTACTACTCTACCAAGTGAGCACCTGCCTTAAGTATGCCCACTGCCCACTGGGAGTCGCCACTATTCGACCCCCTCCCCGCCGAAAAGGGACGGAGAGTCTTCACGGCTCACGGTTGTCTGCAGCTTGGTCATTGAACTGTTAAATCGACAGCTTAGTCCTGTTCGTTAAAAGTGAGAAAATGTGTGGTTTTTTATTTGATCCAGTATTTCATATGAAAGCATTGCTTTTAAGCGCGCCATTCCTACGGACGTCATTGTAAAGTATGTTCATTTCAGTTGCGAAAACCACTAAGACAGTCTTTCTGAGGATGTTTGATTGTCTACCATTATAATGAAAGCTCCCCAACCTGGTTGTGAGTGATGGTATGCAAACGGGTCTACTATTACAGTGAACATTCCCTAACTCAGTCTTCATATGAGAAAAGATGTTTGGTGACTTCCCCGTCGCGTTTCTAGGGTAACGTTAAGAGCTATGCAATTCCATACATACTTGCTCACAACGTGTACACTACCTGACCTAGAATTCTGTATACAATGTAGAATTCCGTAGCGAAGCACGGGTACATCAGCTAGTATATAGATGTAATAATAATGAAACATCGAACGAGTTGGCTGCACCATTTGTGACCTTGCATTGGTGAAATAAATTGTGGGTTTTCGCTCTCCGCAGCCCTGAAGATGTTTTTCCATTTTCCATTTTTTTTTTTGCTAGGGGCTTTACGCCGCACCGACACAGATAGGTCTTATGGGGACGATGGGATAGGAAAGGTCTAGGAGTTGGAAGGAAGCGGCCGTGGCCTTAATTAAGGTACAGCCCCAGCATTTGCCTGGTGTGAAAATGGGAAACCATGGAAAACCATCTTCAGGGCTGCCTATAGTGGGATTCGAACCTACTATCTCCCGGATGGAAGCTCACAGCCGCGCGCCTCTACGCGCACGGCCAACTCGCCCGGTTTTTCCATTTTCAAACCAGCCTTGGATGTACTTCAATTATGGCCATTGTATGTTCTTTCCAGTCCTGGCCCTGTCCTATCCCATCGACACCATAAGACCTGTGAGACGTAAAACCAATAGCATAATAATAATAATAATAATAATAATAATAATAATAATAATAATAATAATAATAATAATAATAATAATAATAATAATAATAATAATATATCATTATAGACCGTTATGCCTTTCAGCGTTCAGTCTTTAAGCATCTGTGAATTTACTAAACGTCGCCATAATCCTCTATTTGCAACTAAAACAGTGGCCTCATTTAGTTCTATACCTCTTATCTTTAAATAGTTAGAAACTGAGTCCAACCACTGTCGTCTTGGTCTCCCTCTACTTCTCTTATCCTCCATAACACAGTCCATTATACTCCTAGGTAACCTATCCTCCTCCATTCGCCTCACATGACCCCACCACCGAAGCCGATCTATGCGTACAGCTTTATCCATCGAGTTCATTCCTAACTTAGCCTTTATCTCTTCATTCTGAGTACCCTCCTGCCATTGTTCCCAACTGTTTGTACCAGCAATCATTCTCGTTACTTTCATGTCTGTTACTTCTAACACAGGGGTTTCCAATTAGTAAGGGCTCGAGGGTCACATTGGAAACTTTGGGTATGATCGCGGGCCGCACTTTAATAATAGGCCAATTTTCGTAAAAGTCTACTAATAGAACTGAGGTACCAGTATGAAATAATGTTCATAGTTTAATTGAAATGAAGGTTTGATAATTTTAATTGATTAAAACACTATTGTACATTAACACTATTAACACTATTATACCCAAGACAATTGAATTATCAAGAGGAGCACCCAACAATGACAGTTCATTTGAATTAATATTTGACTAATGACAAAAAAGAAAAAAATGCCTTAAGAATAACTGAAATTAATAATGTAGTAAAAACAAAACTTAAAGAAGGACAGTTTTAGTGGGAGTAGTGTGGTCGATCAGCTGCATCTACCAATGAACGAATGTCCACCTCCAGCTCTGTTGTTTCTAATCTCAAAAGATGCAGCAAGAAAGAATCCGAAAGTCGACTTCTGTATTGATTTTTAATGAATTTCATAGATGAAAAAAACACTTTCACATATGTACGTGCTCCCAAACATTGAAGCCATTTTCAGTCCAAATTGTCTTAACTTTGGGTATTTTTCGCTGGGTAGCTGTTTGAAAAAAGTGATCCCTTTTTCTTTTTTTTTGTCTTGTCTGTAGGAACGTCTCGCCTTGTAGATCGCACAGCTCAAGGTGTAGTTGTGATTCTTGTTCCTCGATTGCAGCACCAAGAGGATTCACGTAAAGTTATATACTGCTTTTCAGAATTCCAGTTTCCTTGAATCGTGTGTTGAATTCTTCAATGGTCTCTTGAATGTGTGAACTGAAATCTAAAACATGTATGGTTTCTTGGTCCTTCTCCGCCGCTAATTGTAGACAGCTCCCACCAAATCTGACTCCTCATGGTTTCTTCCTTGAAGATTCAGGTTGAAGGTGTTGAGGTGATTTGTCATGTCTGTTAGGAAAGCTAACTGCTTTAAAAACTCTGGCTTTGAATTTTCTCTTCTAGTTCTGAGGTATCTGACGAGACAAACTTATTAAGAAATTCGGGGATTTCCTTGCGAGTTGCAAACAAAACCTTGAAGGCTTTCATACAGGCATATCGAGAAATATGTGCTTACCTTAACAATTTTAATGAGTGCTTTTTCTACTTGTTCTCCCATATTAGTGACCCTTCTCTGTACTGTTTGGTTGGAAAGTGGCACTGATTCAAATTTCTCAACCAATTTAGCATCTCCAAAAGCCTTTACCATTTCCAAAATGCACTTTTTAACAATACTGCCTTCAGTTGCCTTTGCAAGTTCATGGACACTGCGTAGCCTAGAAGGCGTACAGAGAAGATGACTGATTTTGTAAGACCTTACCAAACATACCTATTTGCTGTTTTAATTTCTTTTTGAAGTCTGCAACCAGTGCGTGTCGAGCTTCTTCCTTATATGCTGCATACTTTTCTCGTGCATTGTTGCGTAATGTCGTTTAACATTGTACTCCTTCGGCACAGACACTATTTGCATGCAAACCAAGCACTGAAGCTTCCCACTGTTGTTAGTAATTAGTCACTCTCCCAGCTTTCCTTGTCAATTCTGTGTTTCACTGAGCTTCTGCTCATTTTCTATTCACGTGAAAGACGCAAGTACTTTTCACTCAACACTAAACAAAGCCTCCAATTTTTTTTTCTAGTTGTTTTACGTCGCACCGACACAGATAGGTCTTACGGCGACGATGGGACAGGAAAGGGCTAGGAGTGGGAAGGAAGCGGCCGTGGCCTTAATTAAGGTACAGCCCCAGCATTCGCCTGGTGTGAAAATGGGAAACCACGGAAAACCATTTTCAGGGCTGCCGACAGTGGGGTTCGAACCTACTATCTCCCGAATAGTGGATACTGGCCGCACTTAAGCGACTGCAGCTATCGAGCTTGGTCAAAGCTTCCATAATGGACAGTACGGTAACTTGTGAAACTTCACTACATGTCAAGCATGCGCGACTGTGTGTGTGGAGACGGGAGGAACAGCCAGCAAGTCTTGCCGGGCGAGTCTATCGTTGCGTGAGTGGAGGGGCCCACGTCAAGGCCAACTAGATCAAAGACTTTAATATTACTTATCTAGACTCACAGAGCGCGCTGATGCTAAGTGGAATATTGAACACTTTCGCGCATCGCCATGTTGCGGGCGTTTCAGCTTCGAATGCATGGCTAGCACGTGGAAATGTTTACAGACCCTTGCATGTTTTCGATTTGAATCATCCCTGTTAGTGGATCTGGTTTGGTATTATATGCGATGGAGTGATAATATATTGTCAAATGTTTTCAACGAATGTGGGAGCTGATACATTACGTTAGTTAAATTGATCGGGAATATTAGGCCTAAAGTTAGGCATTACCTGTGGAATGGAAAGATATTCACGAGGGTGAATTCGTGTCCAGCCTTCATTTGTACAGACTGCTATCAGAAGGGATCTGGTATTTCTTTTCACACGTGAGTAGAAATTGAACTGTTAAAAAATAACTGTCATTTACCATAATCGAGAACTAAACAGGTTATAGGGTGGTTGATTCAGAAAACGCATGGACATGAAATTTAGAATATTTAGACTTATGTTTTTTGTTTCCCTTTTTCCAATTCATCGATTAAGGTTTATTCCATGTACTTCAACAAATCTATCATAAGGGAAGAAAATTTTCTTCAAGTTGGGTTAAACAAAACTTGGACTTTTGTTTTGAAAAATAATTTTATTCAACATTCTTCTGTGTCACCCCTTGGAAGAACTTTTGGAGGGGGAGGTCTGTACCGATTGGTACACCTATACGCCGCACATTTGAATTTTCCGCCTTAAATTACTCCTCTACAGCTGAAACTTTAAAACTGAATTAATTCTGTACCGGGCGGTTCACCTCTACGCTGCAAAGTTAAATCTTCCGCCAATAAATCCTCCTCTACCGGAGAAACTGTGAACTTTTAGAACTGTATTAATTCATGAGTTTTCTCAGAAGAGGTCTATACTATAAATTTTGGGATTACAAAGTTGTCTATACTGTGTGGATTTCAACGTGTTTTGTTTTCTATGGATCAAGAAGTGTGGACATTCGCTAACAGATGTCTCTACCCAAAAAACTATGATTATGCACCCTGGTGCGAAGTGAAGGAACTTTTGTTGAAGAAATTTTGTATTTATAAGTTTTGGTCCTTACTAAATTTTGTTCTTTCATTTGTGGGTTAGCCAATCAGTAATTTCTGTAATTAATTTTCCACCTATCAGAGGTTTCTTCTTCGAATTTCCATGCTACCCAATAAAGTTGAGCGGGTGTGTCTTTATTATTCATTAAAGGTCTCGAATCTTCCACGAGGGTTTAAAAAACTGCTGATTTTCTCGGCTCTTCGCCACTTCAGCAACATCTAGCTTAGTGTATGGAAGTATAGCAGGGGGCGGATTGTGCCTCTTTCTTCGAGCAGCAGCTCTTCAACAAACGTAATGGCCTCTTAACATCTTTATTTCTTTCTTGGTCAGCAGTTTAACCCCCGGGGAAGGTTCGAAACCTTTTCAAGTATCCCACCTGTTTAAAATGTAACTTAGTGCCGGCTTATGTAAACATTTTCTTATTACTTTAAATGTAAATCGGGGATAGAGAGTGCTTTACCACACTTTCGGAGAGAGCGGACTTGTACTGGACCTGTAGTTGACCAGACTTTCGGAGAGAGCGGGCCAGTACTGGACCTGTAGTTGACCAGACTTTCGGAGAGAGCGGACCAATACTGAACCTGTAACTGACCAGAATTTCGGAGAGGGCGGACTTGTACTGGACCTGTAGTTGACCAGACTTTCGGAGAGAGCGGACCAATACTGAACCTGTAACTGACCAGAATTTCGGAGAGGGCGGACTTGTACTGCACCTGTAGTGGACCAGACTTTCAGAGAAAGAGGACCAAGACTGGACCTGTATGGACCGGACTTTCGGAGAGAGCGGGCCAGTACTGGACCTGTAGTTGACCAGACTTTCGGAGAGAGCGGACTTGTACTGGACCTGTAGTTGACCAGACTTTCGGAGAGAGCGGGCCAGTACTAGACCTGTAGTTGACCAGACTTTCGAAGAGAGCGGACCAATACTGAACCTGTAACTGACCAGAATTTCGGAGAGGGCGGACTTGTACTGGACCTGTAGTGGACCAGACTTTCGGAGAAAGAGGACCAATACTGGACCTGTAGTGGACCGGACTTTCGGAGAGAGCGGACCAGTACTGGACGTGTAGTTGACCAGACTTTCGAAGAGAGTGGACCAATACTGAACCTGTAACTGACCAGAATTTCGGAGAGGGCGGACTTGTACTGGACCTGTAGTGGACCAGACTTTCGGAGAAAGAGGACCAATACTGGACCTGTAGTGGACCAGACTTTCGGAGAAAGAGGACCAATACTGGACCTGTAGTGGACCAGACTTTCGGAGAGAGCGGACTTGTACTGGACCTGTAGTGGACCAGACTTTCGGAGATAGCGGACTTGTACTGGACCTGTAGTGGACCAGACTTTCGGAGAGAGCGGACCTGTACTGGACGTGTAGTTGACCAGACTTTCGGAGAGAGCGGACCAATACTGAACCTGTAACTGACCAGAATTTCGGAGAGGGCGGACTTGTACTGGACCTGTAGTTGACCAGACTTTCGGAGAGAGCGGACCAGTACTGGACCTATAGTGGACCAGAATTTCGGAGAGGGCGGACTTGTACTGGACCTGTAGTGGACCAGACTTTCGGAGAGAGCGGACCTTTAGTGGATTTGACTCTCAGAGAAAGCGGACCCCTTGAAAATACTGTGCCTAGTTTCTGGTGAAACTTAGGAGCTACTAACTCAATCCGATCACAACATACAAACCCGAAATATAATTTCGCATATTCATCAATAACAAAATATAAACTTGAAATAATTAATTGTAAATTTTAACACGTTAGACTTTCTCCATAGCCGTAAATATTAAAAACCAAACTTGAAATAATTACCAGTATGATCACATCAGATTAGATCAGATCAGCCGGGTGTAAAGACTTCAGATTCCCTTCATAAACATACGCTAGAAATGATTTCCATTCAGCACTCTTTGAAACTAACGATATTTACCACGGCGAAGAATTATATGTACTTTGATGTTGAACTATTTACTGTTTCTCTCTCTCTCTCTTCACTTAACATGTATGGCCTACTGTCCTCCATTCTGTACACGTATAATCCGATAGTGTCGAGCTGTAACGAATGCAGAACATGTCACATTCAGTAGCACGCAGATGCCGAAATGCTTTTATAAAGTCATATCTGATATTGGATTACAGGCGGTAGTTACTCGCCGTGGTGAAGTGTGTGTGACAATGGCATGTTATGGTATACAGGCTATGCATTAAATATCACGAGATCTGAGCAGAATTAACAATATGCGTGTTTGATCAATGGAAGTTCGCAAAATATATGACCTAGTGGAAATGAAACTCGTGTTCATTGTATCAATAAGCACACTGGGTTGCTGTTGGCATAGAAGTTATCTTTGATGGCGTTGCTGACTATTTACCTAGCCATTCACAGCTCATACAACAGTTTAATAACTATTTCGAAAGGAAAGTACTCTTATATTAGGTATGTATCTGAAAAACTCACACTCTTCATTTTTTAAATTCTAACAACTAGACTCACAACGATGAAAAGAGATGCCAATTTTAATGCTGTCATTTTCTTTCACAACGTGTCATAAAGGATGTTAAATGGTAAGCAAAAGACGTTACGTATTTTGGAGAATGTGACCTCTGCAGCCAAGGTTTGGAGAATGTGAGTTTTGCACTTGAACGATTAGGGGAATGATAATTTTGTCACCAAAATAATCAGGATGTACCACTTCACAAAACGAAATCAACTACTAGAGGATTTATTGAAATTATTTACAAAAATCTTTAACCTAATTGTCAAGAGAATGAAAACACAAATACTGACTTTCAGAAAGCGTTTGACCGGGCGAGTTGGCCGTGCGCGTAGAGGCGCGCGGCTGTGAGCTTGCATCCGGGAGATAGTAGGTTCGAATCCCACTATCGGCAGCCCTGAAAATGGTTTTCCGTGGTTTCCCATTTTCACACCAGGCAAATGCTGGGGCTGTACCTTAATTAAGACCACGGCCGCTTCCTTCCAACTCCTAGGCCTTTCCTATCCCATCGTCGCCATAAGACCTATCTGTGTCGGTGCGACGTAAAGCCCCTAGCAAAAAAAAAAAAAAGCGTTTGACAAAGGAGATATACTTTTAAAGAAAATTGACTCCTTGAATTTCTCTCATGGCTTTTACTCCTTGATAAGGTCTTACCTAGTTAACAGAAAACAATATGTGTGTTATAAAGGATATTTATCTCACAACTTTATAGCCAATTCATGTGTACCACAGGGCTCAAATCTAGGACCTTTACTGTTTCTAATTTATGTTAATGATGTTGTAGATGTCGTGTCTAAGTCCGAAATATTACTCTTTGTCGATGATCTGAAGGTATTTTCTGCAATTAAATCCACTGATGACTGTAAGAATTTACAAAATGATCTAAATGCTATATCATTGTGGAGTAAAGAAAATAAATTACCATTCAATGTAAATAAATGTGTTAAAATGTCTTTTACAAGATTTCGCCAGCATATCGGGTATACTTATAACATCAACGATTCCGTCTTGAAGGAAGTCAAACAAAAGATGGATTTAGGTATTCAGTTCAATATAGATTTGAAATTTGGAAGTCATATTGAATATATAGTTAATAAAGCCTATAGAAATTTGGGTTTCATATTTCGAAATTCCTTAAATTTTCAACGTAAAACATTATTTATTTTATACAACTCATTAATAAGACCGAAACTAGAATATGGTTCTATTATCTGGAGTCCTTCAGACACTAAGTACATCAAATTAACTGATAAAGTACAAAAGCAATTCTTAAAGTATGTGTACTGGAAAGAGTCACACGAAAACCCGACATTTCTGTCCTACTCCACAATGTTATCACACTTTGGTGTTAAAACTTTGGAACAAAGACTTAAAAAGTCCATGATGTTATTTTTATATAAAATATTGAATAGTAAAATTGATGATGAAGAGTTACTTGGAAGGATACCACTTTACGTTCCTCGAAAATGTGGTGGGTTCAAGAATTTGTTTTACATTAACAAATGCCGCACAGAAGCCCATAAAAATTCTCCTCTTGATAAAATTATGAAACTTTATAATACATTAAATACATATAATTTGGATATCTCTTTCATGAATCAAATCAACTTTGAATTGGCGTGTGATACTTTCCTATAATGCACATACTGTTGAATATTATCTCTGTTTTCTGTATATGTTTTATTTCATTCTTCCAGTTGTTCTTTTATTTCTCTTCTTCTATTTGAATTCACAGTTTTCAAATGACCCATAAATTAAACACTTTATTTCTCTTTTTAGAATATTATTTTGCATAATGTGTCATGTTTTAAGACTAAGACTGTAGAATTTAACTGAATAACTGAATGTGTTACTTTCTGTTAGGCACCACTGTAAAATAATTATTAATGTAGTAACTGTATATTTTTAATGTATCACCAACTTTGTATTGTTTGGGTAATTCATTGTATTCTTTGTATTGTCTTTTTTTCACTTAATGTTTAGTAGTGTAACTATTAATTGTACTGTATATTGTGAACATTGTAATTGGGCAAAAAGCCTGTTATGTTCATCACTGAATAAATAAATAAATAAATAAATAAATACATAAATAAATAAATAAATAAATAATTAAATAAATAAATAAATAAATCGCAATTTGTGATTTCTACTTGTATACAAATTCTCGTGCACCTGAAATCCACGCAATTCTTGCACATGATAGCGCTCATCCTTCTCATCTTCCCTTATGCCAATAACACGCTTGAACACACTTCACCGCAATGTTCATTAGAGAGGTAAGGTAAGGGTTATTCTGCCCGAAGGCAGGTCCGAACCTCCGCAGAGGTGTTCCTGAGCCGGAGTTTACGTGCGGTAGGGTAGCCAGTTCCTTTCCGCTCCTCCATACCCTTACCCCCAACCAACAGCGCGTGGCAACCCATCCAACTCCTGCCCACGCCCAATGTTGCTTAACTTCGGAGATCTCACGGGATCCGATGTTTCAACACGGCTACGGCCGTTGGCTTCATTAGAGAAAAGTATTCATATCTTGTTTATTCTGTTTTCTCTTATTTTAAAAAAATTCCTGCTCTTAGTAATTTCGAACTTCTACCACATTTCTTATTACTTTGGGCACACTGCGAATGTACAATTTTTAGTCTCTATTGTGTTTCCCCTTTGCCAAGAACTGTGATTATATTGTGAATATATAAAATAAATTTGGTCACTGGGTTTTATAGCAAAATGCCATGAAAATGCTTTTTGTTAATGTTTTCCCGAACAGCTGTCTCTAGGCATTCCATTTTCAGAAAAGTAAACTTCTATTTGTTATTAAAATAGCTCAGTATCACACACAATATACCATACCCCGCAAAGTAGCAAACACTCACTGCACTACAAACGGCTAGTGACCGTGAGACCCAGTAGAGGCTTGCTATTGGTTAAGAGGAGAATGTGACTTCTGTAACCAGATGTTGGGTGGGAATGTGAGTTTTTGCAATTTCAGCCAACGTTTAATGCTCAATAAATATAGGAGAATGTTAGTCTCGCTCTAATATTCTACTTGGGACACATATAGATCTATATGCAGAGCAGAATGCTATACGCTGACTGAGGAAATGTCATGGGATAGCGGAGCACTGATTCGCAGGTGTGTTGTCTGCGCACCACACGCCCCCTGTGCCAGCGGCAGTTGTATAGGAGACCTTGTGAGCAGTGGCTGTGCATGTGACAGGTGTAACATGGAACGTCGTCGTGAGCTGACACCGTTCGAACGGGATATGATGGTCGCTGCCCGACGGATGGGAAGTGCGATTTCGGAAGTGGTGCGGGAATTCGGCTTCACACGATCAACTTTGTCCAGGGTGTATCGTGAATGTTTGAATACGGGTGTCACCGTCCACAACAGACGAACGACCGGCCGTCCAGCCACCCTCGATGACCGTGACCGGCGACATCTGAGACGGATTGTCAATAGTGACAGACGGGCAACCATGCAACATATCACGGCTCAATTCAACACAGGCCGTGCTAGACACGTCTCCCGGTGGACAGTGGACAATCCATAGGAACATGGGTTCTATGGGGTATGGGAGCCGGCGCCGCACACGGGTGCCACCGTTAACCCAACGTAATCGGACACAACGGCGCGCATTTGTCGCCAGTCAACAGGGATGGACACTGGAACAATGGCGTAACGTGATATGGTCGGACGAATCACGATTTCAACTGCACCATGCCGACGGGAGGCATCGTGTATGGCGCAGACCACATGAAGCGATGGATCCCGCCTGCCTCGAAGGTGTGGTCCAGGGCGCTGGTGTCTCTGTTATAGTCTGGGGTGCATTTTCCTGGTATGGAATGCCCCCCACCCTTGTTGTTCTGAAAGAGACTTTGAATGGTACGCGGTATGTTGAGCTGGTCGGAGACCATCTCCACTCATTTTTGGCCTTCCAGCTCCCAGACGGTTCTGCGGTGTTTCAAGATGATAACGCGCCGCCACATCGCTCCCACGTCGCCCGGGAATGGTTCCAGGAACAAGCAGCGGAGGTCCAACGACTGCCATGGCCCCCCAGGAGCCCCGATATGAACCCTATCGAGCATATCTGGGATGTCTTGGAACGCAGGCTACGTGCCATGGATCTTGCACCCACGAACAGACCAGCATTGGCGGCCGCTCTGCAAACGATTTGGTGTCAGCTGCGTCCAGAGGACTACCAGGGACTTGTCGACTCACTTCCACGGCGTCTCACTGCAGTTCGCAGGGCCAGAGGAGGCCCCACACGCTATTAGGTGACTATCCCATGACATTTGCTAAGTCAGTGTATACCAAAAGCTCATTTTCGCTTAGAAGTGGGAGTTTTATGCAGTTAGACCTCTCAAATATTGACGCAGAATGGAAGAAAAATGTCATCCATTAGTAACAGATCGCGATATGGGGATCAACACAATTAAAATGACTATACGAAGCAAACTTTTAACTCACTAGGCGTCACGGAAGAAGCGTACAGAGATATGGGGAGTGAGCTAGATTCCCGTTGCTTTCCTCACATAGCCAGAAGAAGCTCTTACATACCAATCGACCAAGCACATACACCAAGTGATCCTACGAGCAACACTTTCATACACGTACTGGCTGCATAAGGAATACTTATACTTCAGTCACTTTCATTTTGTCAAAGTCAAGGATGACAGTGAGACAGAAAAATTAAAGAAACAAAATTGATTTGGGCCACATCAGGAGGTACAGTGCACTCTGCACATCGTGTCTCACCATAGATCGATAAAGTACTGGAATTTCACTAAAACGAGAAGAATGTTTAAATTCAATGGAGCTACAGATCTACGGGTTTGTTTCTTCCGAACCGATATCTTCTTGCACCATAAATGAATCAAATGTAACCTAAAAGCTTTTAACTATTGTTGAATAATGTTTTCTTACAAGTATGTTATAGTGTAATATTATATTGAAGTTATGTGTTCGAGTGACTGTAATGCTTTTAAGCTACATTTAACTGAGACGACATTGGAAGTATGGTTTCCTTCATACAAAATAACTGAATCAGTTAAGCTGCAAACACGGAAGAGCAGCCCATGTAGGCGCTCCTGATCACGCCAAGTTAGTCCATGTTACGGCCAGCAGTAACCATTCTGTCTGGGGCTCTGACCTAGTTGGCCAGGGCTACTTCCGCACTGCATCATACCCCACTGTATGTATATAACAAGCCACTAGTTGGTGCCAGCAAGGCTGAACGTCTGCAGATACAGCTTGGGCACCAACTATCTATTTCGAAATTACAGTACGTTAAGGAAAATCGCCCATTCATGAATTCAAACTAACAATTGGGACATTTGAACGTCTGCGTAGTGTGATTGGTCGAGATGTTCGCCTTTTACATTCAAGACTAGTGGCTTGAGCAGCAAATGCCGCGGAGAAATACCTGTCTATCTGCATTTGTACAGTACATCGGGTGGTCCACCAGCCCCTTGCGATCTAGGGTTATACAAACTGCCGCGTTTACTACAGTTCTGAAATACATCGGCCCCTCTCCCTAAACGGCGGTAATATAACGAGATGTGTGGTCACGGGCTAGAAGACAGCAGGAATCGTGAGCGCCATGATGTGTATTTGCCCCTGGAAAAGGCTGCTGGTAACGTAGTATGGAGCTGGGCTGGAAGAGGATAGGAAACACGTGACAAGATTTCAGTTATACCGCTTTTCACGAGAGCTTAATCCTGATGTAAACAAGCAGGCGGAGCACCTTACCTTTGCACGTGGACATAGAAGTAGTTGATTGGAGAAGCACTCACTCCACTGTATGCGAGCTCGAAGAAAAGTATTAAGTGGCATTAATTTTATTTTATTTTAATTTATTTTATTTTATTTTATTTTATTTCATTTTATTTAGAGTGTACGTAATCAGATTAAAATATGGTTATCATATATACCAGTATATCAGGGGCGATTTCTCCGAGCATGCTACGCTTGCTGCGCAAGCGCAATATTTTTCTAAAGCAGGCGACGAGTTAAAAAATTACAATATGTAGGCCTACCGTATCTGTAATAGATCTGCATTATACAAATCGCATGTTGCATATATCTTGGCGAGTCCAGCGAGGCTTGCTCGTGTCTTAAGAGCTTCAGCGGAGCTGTCGACACAGCGAGAAATATATGCGCGCGCAGGTTTCTTCTCTCCAAGGCCGGTTGCAAGCTGTCACGTTTGTAATGTGTAGTTGGAAGCTCTGGTCTGAGAGCTACAATCTAGTGTGTTGTGTCAGTGAGTAGTGTACTGTAAGTTCCTGATCATCTATTCTGAATTATTTGATGTGCTGCAATGGGTTCCGAACCGTGCATTATTGACAGCTTATTATCAAATCCATTTTCTCGGAGGACTATCCAAGAGAAAACAGACATTATTAAGAATGGCAGGCCCTGTCCGGCGCTGCCAGATTTAAAGACTCAGCACAGGGAGAAAAACAGAGAATATGTACGTTCGTTCTCTGTATCTCAATATAATAATACGCACTGGTTGACAGGGTCCAAGAAACTGAATAGACTGTTTTGCTGGCCGTGTTTACTATTTTCTGCTGATAACGGTGTATAGTGTAAAAGAGGCTTTGACAGTTTGAACACCTTGACACTGTCCATTAAAATACATGAGAAATCTGCAAACCATATGAAGTGTTTCTTGTAGTTAAATAGCTTTGGGCGTACAAGGATCGACCACCAGCTGGATGAAAAAAAAAAAAAACGCATCAGTGACCAACTTCATAACGAAAATGTAAAGAAAAATCGTGACATACTTAAACGACTGATCGATGCAGTGTGTTTTTCTTGCAAAACAGGAACTACCATTTCGCGGATATGATGAGTCTGCAACTTCCGTAAACAGAGGGAATTACATAGAACTTCTACAAATTATTAGTGAATATGATCCTCTTCTGGCAGCTCATCTGAAAGACTCCACTATTTTTAGAGGGACGTCGTATGCAATCAAAAATGATTTAATAGCAGAAATAAGTTCAGTAATTGTGAGAAGAATAAAGGAGGAGCTTAAACAAGCAACTTTTGTGGCAATAATGTTGGACGAAACGTCCGATATTATTAATAAGTCACAACTCTCTACTTTACTCCGTTTTGTAGATGAAAGTGGTGAAATTCAAGAGAGGTTTCTTGGTTTTGCTGATGTTAGTAAAGATCGCACTGCTGGAGCCCTCTTAAATCATGTTCGTGCTATTTTAAAAGAGTTCAGTTGTGAGGAAAAGATTGTGCCTCAAACATATGACGGTGCTGCTGTCTTAGCCGGTCATGTGAATGGGCTTTATAAACTACTTCAAGACCAGTATCCATATGCGACATTTGTGCATTGTTATAGCCACCTATTGAATTTAACACTACAGCAGTCTGCTTCAAAAATCGAAGAGTGTACAATTTTCTTCCAAACAATGTCAGAACTTGCTGCTTTTTTTTTTTCAAAGTCTACAAAGGGAACAGCTGCTCTTCGAGATTTTGTTCAGAAGAAGTTGCCAACAGTAGCACCAACGAGATGGAATTTTGCTTCACGTCTTATTAATACTGTGAAGGTATATTCTGATACGCTGGTGAAATTCTTTCAACATGTACAGGATACTTCAGACGACTGGGATGAAGACACTACATTGAAAGCACAAGGATTTTTGTACTTCTTACTTAAGTTCAACACTAGATTTCTGCTGGCAGTGTTCTCCAAGATTTTTTTCATTCTCCGATACTGTGTTCAATATTTTACTAACAAGAAGTCTGGATATTCAGTACTGTGGCAAGAAGGTTGAGGAGTTCTTTTTAAATATCCAGTCTATGAGAGATGAAGGTTTTGATAGTGTGTATGGACATGTTAATACTGAAATTGATTTTTATGGAGAACAGCCGCGCTCTAAAAATCGAAGAATTAGTGATGAACCAGAAAATCAAAATACAACGTCTATTCAATGAAATTCTTGACAATGTACTTGTCCAAATAGGAGAGCGTTTTACATGCATAAAGAAATTTGTGTTCTTCTCGCTGTTGGATTATTATTTGTTTGAGAAGCACAGAAATAGGTTTCCAGACAGTGACGTTACTGCCCTAGAAAGGACCTATGGGTCATATTCGACATTGTTCGCTTAAAAACCGAATTAAGTATGATGTATTCATCTTCTGATTTTAAAGAGAAAAGTGTTTCAGACTTAATGCAGTTTATGCATACTAATAAATTGTACATGGGTATGCCAGAAATTTTCAAGCTTTTCAAACTTGTAGCAACAATTCCTGCTACTGCATCCTCTGCAGAACGTTCTTTTTCAACACTGAGACGCATTAATACATATTGCAGATCGACCCAAGGTCAGGAGAGGCTATCATCATTAGCTATGTTGTCGATTGAAAAAGGATTGCTTGCAAAAATTAGATTACAGTCCTCTTTCTATGATGAAGTTATTGATGGTTTTATAAAGAGAAGCCGCAGAGTAGAGTTTGTTTTCAAGTAGGAAGATCTAATAAATAGTTGCATTTTTTCTGTGTACATAGTTTGACGTTTACTTGTTTAAATTATATAATCACTGGCTTGTCATGATTTGTTAATAATTATAAAATGTGTCTGATTGTTATTCTTTTGGCCATTCTTGAAGGTGTGACGTAACCAGTTTGAATGCATGTTCATGTAACCGATGATTAAAATGTTCATGTGATTTAGCGATTATTGGGTTTATAAATTTTATTCATTCAGAACTATGCATGTCCCACCCCACCAACTTTCACGAATGGAAGAGCAAGCCTGACTTTCATGACCAGCATTCGCCCCTGCAGTATATGTACATTTATATATATATATATATATATATATGTTTTTTAATTTTATAAAAAACGAGCTCGATAGCTGCAGTCGCTTAAGTGCGGCCAGTATCCAGTATTCGGGAGATAGTAGGTTCGAACCCCACTGTCGGCAGCTCTGAAAATGGTTTTCCGTGGTTTCCCATTTTCACACCAGGCAAATGCTGGGGTTGTACCATAATTAAAGCCACGACCGCTTCCTTCCCACTCCTAGCCCTTCCCTGTCCCATCGTCGCCATAAGACCTATCTGTGTCGGTGCGACGTAAAGCAACTAGCAAATATATATATATATATATATATATATATATATATATATAAAATAGTGATTAAATAACGAGAAATGAAGTCACAAGGCGTGGTGTAATACAGGAAGTCTTCTTGTAGTGAGGGAAAGTCCCAAGCTGTACAGCGTGGAGATAAGGTGTTGCATCTTGCAGCACCAATCAGTGTCAGTATTCATAGTGAGAGAAATGGAGCAAGAAGTAAGCCCATCGCGTGTGGTGAAGCACAAAAGAGGAAAACCGCTCAGAAGTGACCATAGGCAATGCATTGTGAATGTGTTCAATAAACTAAGCGAACAGAATCCAGGTTTAGTCAGAAGTTCAGATCTTCGCACTGTTATCGTATGCGATGCGCAGCCCTGTACGTCCGAACACGAGACGTTGACGGGGTGGAGGTCGGTACTACACGCTCAGCGAATCACAACGCTTTCCTTGACGGAGGTGTGGACATACCATGTTTACATCAGGATTAAACTCTCGTGAAAAGAGATATACGTATGTCGTTTAACGCAACAACTGCTCGAATTGACGACCTCCATGCCCCAGGACTGTCTGACACGTTGCAACATCTCCGACGTAAACGGATCGGTATGCCTCGGTGATGAGCAGTCAAGGATTATCCTGATTGCCCGGCTCCTGTGCATACACCAGTTGTTTTACGTGGCCGCTCGGCTGTGGAATAAATTCTCACCACAAGAAAAGTCCCTACCGAAACATTTCGTAAATAGCTAAAGAGAATGTATATTTAATGAAACCTTCTGTATCTAAGGTCATTTCCTACTTGTGTGAATGTTTAGTATGCGTGAAAGGACGGATGAAAGTTTATGTGATTCCGTGTGTGTGTGTGTGTGTGTGTGTGTGTGTGTGTGAGACTGTGTGAGAGTATGAATGAACCGGCCTAGCTGAGGTATTTGTGGGAATTCACGTGTGTGTAAGTATAATTACTTGAATGTTGAACAGGTCCTGTGAATATTATGTAAATACGTCTATCTAAATACGGTACTTGTATATAAGCACGTTCTGTAGCCTATAATTGAAATTTTTATTTATTGTGATTTTCAATGGGAATGGAGGCACATTCGTGTATGTGGGGCTATGCCCTTTCTCCATTCACCATCCCCGAATTGTACCTACAATTTGTGGAAAACAAATTAATAATAATAATAATAATAATAATTGGGATTGGTTTCTATAAAAATCCACGTTAAAATCCACGGATTATCCGCGCTGGTCCATGGCGTTTGTAGGTCCATTATGACTCCCTGTCAGTGTATGCCAAGTGCGAGGCTATACGGCAAGCCCACCTCTGTTTTCGTACGGGTGCCAATTACAGAAGACACGCAGTCCTGGCTGGCGTAAATCGCACTGTAACCCTAAGCAATGAACAATAGATTTTAAAGCGTTATTAAACACTATTCGGATGTTGGCCCTCGGAGGAAACACTACTCGGTCAGAAACCAAAAGCTGACTGTTCCTGGAATTTGGACGCTGAAGCAAGTGACCACGTGATTTGGATCACATACTGTAGCTATCAGTTTGCATTTGAGAGATAGTGAGTTCGAACCCCACTGTCGGCAGCCCTGAAAATGGTCTTCCGTGGGTTCCCATTTTCACACCAGGCAAATGTTAGGGCTTCACCTTAATTAGGCCACGGTCGCCTCTTTCCCGGTCCTAGCCCTTTCCTATCCGATCGTCGCCATAAGACCTATCTGCATCGGTGCGACGTAAAACAAAAACAAAAAAAAGAGAAAAATAAAAATAGGAATTTGGACGAAACGCTACGACATGGATATCGAGACGCAAAACAAGAGTTCTAATCCATTTCTACACCTGAACAATCGTAAGATCCGTCTGATAGAACTTGTAGGCCTACTAGAAACAGTTTGATTGTTATTTAGAGGGCTTCCTTACCAATTGCCACCATCAGATCGGTTCACCCAACAGTTAGCAGGTGTGACATTCAAGTTATTAGCAATGCATCCTGTTAACTATTGCTAAATGCTTTCGGAGAGGTCCAGGTGGCAGAATGTTATCCTGCAGGAGTTCTTTTTAAGTGCCGGTAAATCTGTCGACACGAGGCTGGCGTATTTGAGCACCTTGAAATACTACCGGAAAGTCGGAATTAGATTCACCATCTTGGGCTAGGAAAACCAGCGTTCCACCGTCTGAGCCTCTCAGATCGGCAGTCCAGACAACCATCGTTAATTAATTAAATAAAAGGTACTTAGATCTTCATTATAGACTGTTATGTCTTTTAGCGCCAGTCTGCAAGCCTCTGTGATTTAACTGTGCACCTCCTAAATCCTCTATTTGCAACTACCTCAGCGACATCATTTAGTTCTACACCTCTTCTATTTAAATCATTAAAAACTGAGTCTAACTATCGTAGTCTTCATCCCCTCTGCTCGAGTCTATTATTCTGATGATGATGATACTGTAATTATAATAGTTGTTTTAAGGGGCCAAACATCGAGGTTATCGGCACCTGAATAATTATTCTCCCAATCAATCTATCCTCCTCCATTCGCTTCACATTACCCCATCACCGAAGCCAGTATGTACGCACATCTCTATCCATTAGATGAATTTCTTACGTTGCCTTCATATCCTCGTTGCGAGCATTCCCCAATTGTTTGTACCAGCAATCATTCTGGATCCTTCTTGACTGTTGACTCCAGCTCATGAATAACATGTTCACCGAACCTCCACTCCCATACACCTAAGTCGGTCTGAAAACACTTATCACTTCCTTCTTACAGAATATTGTTGATCGCAAATGCGAGCTCACTGCATTAGTTTTGTTATACCTTGATTTGAATTCACTTATCACCTACTATCCTGGTAGAATATATACATCACTTTTCTTTCTTTTTCTTTTTCTTTCTTTTTTTTTTCTTCTACAATTTGCTTTACGTCCCACCGACAGAGATAGGTCTTATGGCGACGATGTGAAAGGAAAGTGCTAGGAGCGGGAAGGAAGCGGTCGTGGCCTTAATTAAGGTACAGCCCCAGCATTTTCCTGGTGTGAAAAGTTGAAACCACGGAAACCATCCTCAGGGCTGCCGACAGTGGGGTTCGAACTCACTATCTCCCGAATGCAAACTGATAGCTACCTGATCCAATCCGCGCAGGCACTAACTCGGTAAATATTTATATTCTATGTACGTGAATTGATCCGCTTGTTCCAGCTTCGTATTTCTTACCTGACTAAGTTATTAATAAATGTGTTCCATTTCCAATTATTAAATAAATAAATAAATAAATAAATAAAGATAAGTAAAACTCTTATTTGTGCTGTTTTCCCATGCTTGTTTATATGTGTTCATTTTTAATGCACACTACATGTTTACTGTCTGCAAACTTTTCTTTCAGCTTATATCTTGTTGTACCGAGAGTATCTGAGGCTATGTTCGGATCGCCAGTTCTGCAGCTGGTTTTGCCAGTACTCCCCATGGAGGTGAGCTACTGCTGTGAGGGTGTTGCCGGTGGGTGTATGTGTACAAGCTGGGAATGGGAAGGAAGTGGCCGTGGCCCTGAGAAAGGTGCCATCCCTGCATTTGTCTGGAGGTGCTATGGGGAACCATGGAAAACCATTTCGAGGGTTTTGGGTGGGAGATTGCGATACAGAGCTATAGTCATAACTAGCAGTGCCGCACGCACTGAGCTAACCTGTTGTGTTGCTCGTAAACTGATGTGACTGAATACAGGAATGTACCACGGCAGACAAGGTGCAAATACAGTGTCATAATTAAGTCTGAATTCCTCTCGAAAATAAACGCTATCCTAGATGCTATTAGCAATTTGGCGTACCATTGAATTACCTCTGCCTATTCACTGGTCACAGATAACATGTGGGAATTTCCAAATAACTTTCGAAACGAGGATTGAGTCATTTCCATCAGAACTGTTCCATCTGAGCGTAAATATGTGAGATATGCCTCAAGTGTTCTCCAAATGTTGAAATATTGCCAGATAACATCATTACCAAATATATTCCACAGCACATACTTTGACCATCTTAACGCATTAGAATGTGCAGTGTTAAACTGTCACCATTCCTTATATGTTAGTATAAAGTTATAAACTACTACAGGTTCGTACCTCACTGTCGGCAGCCTGAAGATGGTTTTCCGTGTTTCCCATTTTCACACCAGGCAAACTCTGGGGCTGTAACTTAATTAAGGCTACGGCCGCTTCCTTCCAACTCCTAGCCCTTTCCTATCTCATCGTCACCATAGGATGTGTTGGTGCGATGTAAAACAAATTGTAAAAGAACAGATGAACTGCTACAGAACTAGAAAGCCAGAATTGAATGATTCTCTTAACCTTCCACAGCAAACTTGAGTGTTGTTTTTACCTGCATTTGGTCTGCGGTGTGTAGTAGCGTAACTGACTCTTCGGGTTCAACTCCCGGTCAGTACAAGGATTTCTTTTTTTGCTAGTTGCTTTACGTCACACCGACACAGATAGGTCTTACGGCGACGATGGGATAGGAAAGGGCAAGGAGTGGGAAGGAAATGGCCGTGGCCTTAATTAGGGTACAGCCTAATTGCCTGGTGTGAAAATGAGAAACCACGGAACATCATTTTCAATCAAGGATTTTAATAGTGGACTGAGGATGGAACGGTGTTCACTCATCCCCATGAAACAACTGAGGAGCTGTCTGATACGAGAATCGGGGGGCGCGGTCGAGAAAGCGAAACAGTAGGCTGAAGATATTGTAACGCTGACCCTGTGCAACTGCAATATATGCAGACTATATGGGTGGGTACCAGTTGTTTTGGCAGGGCAAGAGTCATAACGGCCAATACGCGTCACGGGTTTTTTGTATGTTGGAATGTTATCGTGGTTACAAGTAACTATTCTCATTTTGGTTCCGTATTGAAGTTGACGTATGTCTCAAGTATTATTACAATATCATAAGTCCACCTGTTCAATACAATGCAATATGATCCACTATTTCATATGGTCAAATATTTTTATACATAATACATAAAAGTTAAAGGTACATGTTTCACCCTCCTTACGGGCATCATCAGCCTATATCAATCTTAAAATAATACATATACTTATAAATTATAGGTTAAAATGTTGAAAAATGGTTTCGTAAAACATTATACAATAACATCTAAAACAACGATAATGCACCAAAGTATGTGAAATTAACAGTTTTGAAGATTAAAACGTGATTAAACATGAAACATTTCATTTTTTCGATTATTCGATTGCTTTTTGGTTTTTGATTATGCTTTCCATTCGAATAATTTTTCGATTATTCATTTAAAATTCTAGTAGAATGACTGGGCAATTTACTAGCGAATGCTTTCGAATTAATCGAATGAAAAGTAATCTTAATGTTGTCATCAACTCCTCAGTCTCATCACAGGGAAATTAAAATTACCTATCTCCATTGCCTTATAGAAGTGAGAGGGTACGACGGACAGTCTCTGATAAGCTTTCCAAAAATAGTATGAACTCGTGCTCCACACGTATGAATAAGTTATGCACTCGTCATAATTTTGTCTAAAATATGGCGAAGTCGCTAGTCGCTATCTTTGAAATTCTGTCACCAAATTACTTCAAAAAGACTGCAGAGCGATAATGACGATGATTACGATGATATTTTGCGATAGCGTTTTTTGCCCTGCCAAGAAAATGTGGAAATGGACAATACAAACAATAAGGGTTGAAAACAATGAAGAAAAAGGTGGTGGTGGTAATTACTGTTTTCAGAGGGAGTGCAACAAGGCAGCCATCCTCTACTAATACTAATCAGAGGGGAAAAAATAGAAGGTCTCCCATACTTTGAAAAGTGAAGATATCGGGCCAAGAAAGAAAAGGGACGCGCAGAGCGTGAAAATGAAAGACTCCCTAAGCCTTGGAAACCCAATACCGTCGGGGTCGCAAAAGAACAAGAGTTGACTAAGTAAAGTCGGTTAGGGTAGATGAAAGCAAGGAGCCTGCCAGAAGTGAGTGGAGGCAATACTTGGACTCAACTAAGGGCCCCGCGGCTCTCCAATCAATCAATCAATCAATCAATCAATCAATCAATCAATCAATCAATCAATCAATCAATCAATCAATCAATCAATCAATCAATCAATCAATCACCACTGATATGCATTTAGGGTAGTCACCATGGTAGCAGATTGCTTAATCAGTTGACCGGGCGAGTTGGCCGTGCGGTTAGGGGCGCGCAGCTGTGAGCTCGCATCCGGGTAATGGGTTCGAACCCCACTGTCGGCAGCCCTGAAAATGGTTTTCCGTGGTTTCCTATTTTCATTCCAGACAAATGCTGGGGCTGTACCTTAATTAAGGCCACGCCGCTTCCTTTCCATTCCTAGGTTTTCCTGTCCCATCGTCGCCATAAGACCTGTCTGTGTCGGTGCGACGTAAAGCAAATAGCTTACCAGTTGTTTATCTAGCCTTTTATTAAATAATTTAAGAGCCCCTGGAGCCACCGTTTTTTACCTCTTACGATAGGCAGAGGACACTGTGGATGTTACTCTTAATAATAATAATAATAATAATAATAATAATAATAATAATAATAATAATAATAATATATTTTGCTGTGGCCTTAAAGCTAAATTAATCTATTTTGTCCCTTTGACATAAATTTATAATAATTGCGCGTGGCCTCCGGAGAGGCCTGGTGCGTGAGTCACTGCGCACATCATCACTCTTGCGGTCATCGTAGGCACTTGCTGTCCGGAGTCGTGAATTTTGAGACTCATTAGAATGTTTATTTAGATGCTAGTTTGTAGTCGCTAGTTTTGATACTATTTGTTACTAATTTTAGTCCGTGAGTTTTGAGACGTCATTATTCATGTAAGGGTCCAGGTAACTCGTCCTACGCTGATTGGCAGTTAGTGGACAGCCTTAATTAAAGGGAAGGTATGGAGATCAGTTCCCGATATTTTGATGTTCCAGAAATTGGAAGCTTAACCCACAGTTGTTCATGGAGCCGAGCAGGTGGACTTCTAGGTTGTTGATGCTGTTGTTGTTGCCAAGATCATTCGAGAATAAGTCTAGATTGCTCGCACGGAAAATGTACTCAACGTAGTGTCACTTAATTTTTAGAAGAAAACTAACACTTCTTCCAACTTAACAAGTAAAATAGCACTGAAAATATGCTTTAGATGCACTCACTTAAGATTTTGGATAATGATTATTAGGTTGTAATTTTTATAATTAACGATATTGACAAGAGAGTCTCACATAAATGACTACGAGCCTAATCCCATAATTACATCAGACCTCAAATCTACTATAAACCACTACATAAGGAGTAGAAATGGAAAGTTTTACACTACAAAATATCTAATTGAACTAAACAAAACTACAAAAATGAGAGATAAATTGAAAAAGGAATTGGTAAGAAATTATACATGGTACTTATTTTGTGATGGTGTTCGACCTGTAGTGGTGGCTTCATTGCTCCGGGGACGCCACTTGTGGAATCACGGCTGCGCTTACATTGCTCATATCTCCACACGTTGAAATCCAGTCCGTGGTGTTGAAATTCCCTCGTTGGAAGTTCATTTGATGTTAAACCAGCAATGGAGAGTCCATTCTCGATTTACCGGAAAGTTGAAACTGAGATACAAATTTTAGGATTGTACCCAGATCCACGTGACCTAATACCGTCGGGGTCTGAAATGAACAAGATTTGATCAAGGAAGGTCGGATAGGATAGATTAACGTGAGGAATATGGCACAAGTTAGTGAAAGCAATGCCAGGACTCAGCTAAGGGTTCCGTGGTCACCAACCTCTCTCTCTCTCTCTCTCTCTCTCTCTCTCTCTCTCTCTCTCCTCTCTCTCTCAAGTTAACAGCTTCTGCAGCCCCTTTTAGTCGCCTCCTTCGATAGGCAAGGTATACCGTGGGTATTATTATAACGCCTCCACGCACAGGGGGATTATAGGCAGAAATTTTCACCCTTAGGATGCCTGGTTTAGTACTGGGCGCCTGACCCTCCGCCTGACAATTGGCAAGTAATACCGTCTACTGTCACATGTGGCAGCAAGATTGCTCCTGACCTGACGTTTCCAAGTATTATTATTATTATTATTATTATTATTATTATTATTATTATTATTATTATTATTATTATTATTATTATTATTATTATTATTATTATTATTGCGTTCCGGCCTTCTAAGGACCACGTTACAATTTCAATTCTTCCTCCTTAGTTCTTTCCTTTTCTTCCAGTATTCTTTCATTGTTTCACTGTGCTTCTTTTTCCTGTCTTCAGTCCACTTTGTGCCTGTTTTCTTTTCCTTCCTCCCTTGGAATCCTTCCATTTGTAAGACTTTCTTCCTAAAAACCTTTCTTTCCAATAATTCTTCTTCTCGTATGTTGTTCCTTTCCAGGTCTTTCTTGACTTCTTGAATCCAGGTGGTAGTTGATTTATTTTCCCAAAGGTACTTGAAGATTCGTTTAGTTAATCTATTGTCATCCATTCTGTAAATGTGTCCAAGAAATAGCAATCTCCTTTTTCTTATTGTTTCTGATATGTTTCCTATGTTCTGGCAAATTTCATTGTTACTTCTTAATTTCCAAAACTCTACAATTCTTAGAAGACCTAATATTTTCCTTATAATTCTTCTTTCTAATATTTCTAATTTATCAAGCTTGCAGTTCAGTGCTAGACATTCGCTGGCATAAAGGCATTCTGGTTTCACTACTGTGTTGTAGTGCTTTATTTTAAGTTTTCTTGATAAGCACTTTTTGTTATACCGTAAGCTCTTTCCATTTTTTGTATCCTCTCCTCTACAGCAGATTTTTCTAGACAATTTTCTTGAATTGTCTCACCCAAATATTTGAATTTCTTTACCTTTTCTATTTGACAAATATCCGTTACTAAAAACTTTGGGGCACTTTTTATATTCGTCAAAAATTTTGTTTCTCGGCAGAGATTCTCAAGCCTGTCATGTTGGCTGTCTTTTCAAGGAGATTGACTTGCATAGCTGAATCTGTAAGGCTTTCTGAAAGTATGGCAAAGTCATCTGCAAATGCTAGGCAATTTATTGCAACACCTTTGTTCTTCTTACAATTTTCTCCATGACACAATTGAAAAGGAGTGGAGATAGACCATCGCCCTGCCTGACACCTGTATTTATTTTGAAAGGTCGAGATACTTCACCCATAAATTTTACTTTCGAGATAGTGTCTGCAAGTGTTTCACGAATTAGGTTTGCCAATTTAGTTTTAATTCCAAATTCCCGGATTACTTTATCTAGGGTTTCCCTATCAACAGAGTCAAAAGCTTTTTTAAAGTCAATAAATGTGACAAATATGTCTTTGGTTTATTAATCTGTGTCGAATTATAGATTTCAGGTTGAAAATCATTTCGGAGCAAGATCTTCCGTCTCTAAATCCACCTTGATATTCACCAAATTGACTGTCCAGTGTCGATTTTACTCTGTTTAGTATTGTTGAAAATATCTTGTAAGCAACTGGCAAGAGAGATATACCTCTGTAGTTGTTGACATCTTGCTTGTTATTATTATTATTATTATTATTATTATTATTATTATTATTATTAGAATTATTTGTACCTTTCATTGTGAAAATTATAATGGTTTTCCATAGGTCGTTAATAACTCTCCCACCAAGCTCGATAGCTGCAGTCGCTTAAGTGCGGCCAGTATCCAGTAATCGGGAGATAGTGGGTTCGAACCCCACTGCCGGGAGCCCTGAAGATGGTTTTCCGTGGTTTCCCATTTTCACACCAGAAAAATGCTGGGGGCTGTACCTTAATTAAGGCCACGGCCGCGTCCTTCCCATTCCCAGGCCTTCTCTATCCTATCGTCGCCATAAGACCTATCTGTGTCGGTGCGACGTAAAGCAAAATAATAAAAAAAGAAACTCTCCCTACTATAAAATGACTTCAAAATATGTTCAAAATACTTTGTCCTGCATTTTTCAAGTGTGTGTTTATAGAGGTTCACTCAGCCCACATCAAAAATGAGTACCAGGTTAATTCCTAGGGGCAAAGGTGGCCGGGCGTAGAGCTAACCACTTTACCCCATCACGTGCCGAGGTTAACAATGGTGGAAGCCTTTACCTTCCACTCCCCCAAGGGCCTTCATGGCCTGTACGGAGGTGACTTTGCTTTTGTGTGTTTATAGAGTAGTAACCGTTGTAGCCTAGTTTTCTTCTCAAAAACCAAAATTCATGCCAATATCGCCTGTGTATTATTTCCACAAACAAACAAAAGTCAAATCGAAGGTGGAATTATAATTATAGATTTCGTTCGGAAAGAAAGTAGTATCCTAAAATTAGAAATATACAGACAAAAACGTTTTTTGTAAGTTATAGGCATATGTACGATTTTTCAGGATATTATCAACGAATGTCTATACACATTAAGTTTGAGCACATTGTACTTGTTTTAAGGGGCCTAACATCTAGGTCATTGGACCCAAAGCTCATTTCTATTTACGAATATTCTTGGTTATTATAACCATCTATCATCATCCTATTCAATATAGCCCCTCTATTAAGAGAGAGTACATTTTGCGCAGAAAAATCCCCCTGCAGTTCCAAGGAAGGTTTTTTCATGAACCTAGCTACAAATTTAGCTGAAAATGAAATGGCGTATGGCTTTTAGTGCCGGGAGATCCCAGGACGGGTTTGGCTCGCCAGGTGCAGGTCTTTTGATATGACGCCCGTCGGCGACCTGCGCGTCATACACCCAGCCCCCGTGCCAGGTAAATTAACCAACGATGGTTAAAATTCCCGACCTACCCGGAATCGAACCCGGGACCGCTGTAACCAAACGCCAGCACGCTAACCATTTAGTCATAGAACCGGACATTTAGCTGGTGAATGCCAAGGTAAAACAAAAAACAAAAAACAACGGTACAGTGAGGTGTCCTTGGATGCAGGATGCAGTTGTTACGCAAAGAAGTTGCAAGAAATGAAGCCATGGAGTGTTGCAACAAAGGTCCCTGCAGATGATTACTCAAAAGAGCGCTATGTAACGTTTCATACTAGGACTTGTGATGGTGTTGCAGTCATGCTCTCAAATTCTAACCACCGAACGACTTGGCTGCGTGGTAAGGGTCACGTGTTAGCTTGCATTCGGGAGATGATGGGTTGGAACCCCATTATCGGCCGCACTGAATATGGTTTTCCACGGTCTCCCATTTTTACACTGCCAAATGTAATTCTTTATGTACCTTAACTAACACCATGGTCGCTTCCTTTCCAGTCCTAATCCTTTCCTCTCCCTTCGTCACCGAAGAACCTATCTGAGTTCGTGCGACGTTTATACCACAGCGAAATATAAATTTTCATGAAAAATGAGTAGAATACAGCTTTATACCAATGAAACCACATGAAAATATAGGCCTAAATGAAAAATACTTTTATTCTTAAAATGAAAATGAAGTGGTGTATGGCTTTTTTTAATGCCGCGATGTGTCCGAGGACTTCGGCTCGCCAGGTGCAAGTCTTTTGATTTGACTCCCGTAGGTGACCTGTCCGTCGTGATGAGGATGAAATGATGATGAAGACGACACATACACCCAGCCCCCGGTCCAGCAGAATTAAGCAATTATGGTTAAAATTTCCGTTCCTGCCGGGAATCGAACCCGGGACCCCTGCGACCAAAGGCCAGCACGCTAACCATTTAGCCATGGAGCCGGACCTTCAAATTGAATAAGTTGAGTAAACGGTTAGTCCTATTGAATAATGGAGCGCATCAAGTGTACCTGAAATTCGATTTGCTAGAAAAACTTTAAGTAGTGCAATCGGATTGGAGGAGAACATTTTTCTTTGAGAGAAAATGAGGTTACTTCGTTACTTTCAGGTGCGCGGTTCAAATTGTTGAACTTGTCGTATTTGCTTTGGCAGAGAGCCAGCCGCTGCCTGTTGCTGTGCGTCAGAGGAGGGAAGTGGGGGGCAGAGATAATGCTCGGTGCGGATGTATAAGTTTCTTGTTCGTTTCGCATAGTCGCTTCCCAGCCCCAGTAGGCAGCGAACAGTTTGCTCTGCACAAACTGACTACTATGTAAACCCCGAAGAGAGAGAAGATGAACTTGCACCAAGAATACAGGTAGCTTTCCAGGTCGTTCGCGACATATCACAAATCCTGAACACAGTCCAAAGGTCTCTATTACATCGTTGTGAACTTTGCATCGAAGTAGGAGGGGGCATATTGAACATCCATTGTAATCAAACCATTGGGCGTATTATTTCCTTCGTTCACTATTTCATTCTATTTACAATGTTGTACGCCAGGGCCTCTCAGGATGCATGCACTGTGCACGGTGCAAAAGACGACTTGGCTTGGTTGACCAGAGTGCAGACCCCCCCACTCCTCGATTTGGAGCAATAGCGCTTATTCTCTCTTTCCTCACGCCTGTCTCGCTCGCTCCGCCTGTCTCCCTCTGCCCCACATGCGCCGTAGCGCTCCAAATCCGGGCTGACTTGAGCCGAGTATAGGCGAGTTGAGCCGAGCTTAGCCGAGTAGCCCAGAGACGAAGCGTTGATCCGAGCCATGCCGAGCGGCAGCGATGCACAGTGCACGGAGCTCTTGCGCCTCTATCTGCACGCGTGAGATTTTGGGCGTTTGAGAGGCCCTGTTGTACGCGAAGGACTACACAATAATGGGGCAGCAGCGTTGCATCATCGAGCATGTTAAATAATAAAGAACGTTACTGCGACCAACAGAGGAGATGAGAAACAATGTGGTGCGTTCCTTGACTCACAAGTGCGTCTTAATTACAGTATGTTCTTGAACTGTGTGTCCAGTTACGGCTGTTTAATAAACGAACTGTGGATATTGCCTGTAAGAGACAAGAGCAATCCTGTGCGAGTCGAACGAGGAAACTTGTGCATATGTGCGGAGCATTATCTCTGTCTCCATCATACACCACACTTCCCCTCCCTCCCTGAAGCACGGCAGCGGCTTGTCCTCTGGCATAGCAAATACACCCAGTTCGTCAATTTGAATCGCACACGTAAACTCATTTTCTCCGCCAATCCGATTGCGCCACTTAAAACTTTTCTCGGAAATCGAATTTCAGGTTCCCTTCGCGCGTTCCATTATTCAATAGGACTAACCATTTAGGCAACGTATTCAATTTTAAGGGTCCCAAGCGTACCCTAGTCTTTGACTTGTTTCGCATTTTCTTTCCATACAGAGCCCACTTAAAAGATAGCGTGGTAGTACATATCATGTGTGTTAACCATCGATACAGAGCCCACTTAAAAGATAGCGTGGTAGTACATATCATGTGTGTTAACCAAAGATATGAGCTCTAAGCGTGCCATAATTGAGCTCCATCAGTCAAGTACTGTAGTTTTAAAGAAAAGACAGACAGGCGAATATACAGATATAGTACAGTTTTTCTATTTCGTAGTTAAATGTCCGTGTGAGTTGCATTGTTGAAGACATTTTTCCTTAAATAACGGTTCTCGCGGGAAACCTCTGATATTCCAGAATGATACATGCCTATGTTACCCGGAATGATACCATCTTTCAAATTGTGAAAGAAATGTCAAAATAAGTCCAGTAGTTTTGAAGATTGCCCGTTACTTAGCCACAAACTCAGCCTCTCTGTATATATTAGTACACTAGATGACCCGACAGACGTCGTTCTGCCAAAAATAAATGACAATGGAACGAACTGAAATTCAGCCTGTACTGCACGCAAAAATCAGAATAATGCAAATGACTACATTATCAAAATCAAATGAGTTAATTTTCTATTGCTACCAAAAGTGAGTAACAAACTACTGGAAAAACGTTTTTTCATTACCTGCAATATTAATATCTTGATTGTGAATAAGGAAATGCTCAAATAGGTCACAGCATATCACCACCCAGAAATAACCCTGATTGACTGTAACGTAGATGGGAACTGTTGAGCAGGTCTTCAAATCCTTCACAGAGCCATAATTATACCCCGTTGCAAATCAAGTAATTTGGTAAGTTGATGGCGTGAAGATAACGTGGCAAAGTTACTCCTCTTTCTTCGTAGGAAATAACTATCCTAGAAAACACTGATTCCAATAAACACTATGAAGATATTTTTCATTGTAAAGCTTTAAGGTACACGATATTTCTTGTTTGATTACCTGGTGCGTAAACAAACAAAGTTGAAGGTTTTCTAACACGGGAACAGGCAACATACAATTGACCATGCGTTGGTACCAACAACGTAAGGCAAGCTGATATAAGTACCAACATAGTTGGAGATGTGTGGGATCTGGTAAATGCAGCACGGGTGAAGTTTAAGAAAGCGGAGATTGTTATTAGTGGAATAATGTGTAGGAGGGATACTGACTGGAGGGTGATTGGGGATTTAAATGAGACTATGGAGTGGGTATGTGGGAAACTGGGAGTGAAATTTCTAGATCCTAATGGGTGGGTAGGAGATAGGGATCTGCGCTCGGATGGCCTTCATTTAAATCGCAGTGGTACGTATAAGTTAGGAAATTTGTTTGGAAGGGTAATAGGGAGGTACATTCAGGGAAACGGAATGGCCTAGGGAGCGGTGATAAGGGAACAGGGAACTGGAAATCAAGTAGGGATGACATAAAATTGTTAGTGTTGAACTGTAGAAGTATTGTAAAGAAAGGAATAGAATTAAGTAATTTAATAGATATATATTTACCAGATATTGTAATAGGAGTTGAATCATGGCTGAGAAATGATATAATGGATGCAGAAATTTTCTCACGGCACTGGAGTGTGTATCGTAGAGATAGGATAGGAAAGGTGGGAGGGGGAGTTTTCATTCTGGTAAAAGAAGAATTTGTAAGCTACGAAAAAGTTAAAGATGAGACACATGAAATTCTAGGTGTAAGGCTCATTTCTAAAGATAATAGGCAACTTGATATATTTGGAGTGTACAGATCGGGAAAGGGTAGCACTGATGCGGATTCGGAATTATTTGATAGGATAGTCAGCTATGTGGGAAACGACATGGAAAGAAATGTGATTGTAGCGGGAGATCTCAATTTGCCAGATGTAAATTGGGAAGGAAATGCGAACGACAGGAAGCATGAACAACAAATGGCAAATAAGTTAATATGGGAAGGACAGCTGATTCAGAAAGTGATGGAACCAACCAGAGGGAAAAATATTTTGGATGTGGTGCTGATAAAACCAGATGAGCTCTATAGGGAAACTGAAGTAATAGATGGTATTAGTGATCATGAAGCTGTTTTTGTGGTAGTTAAAAATAAATGTGATAGAAAGGAAGGTCTTAAAAGTAGGACTGCTAGGCAGTACCATATGGCTGATAAAGCAGGTATGAGGCAGTTTCTAAAAAGTAACTATGATCGGTGGAAAATGGTAAATAAAAATGTAAACAGACTCTGGGATGGGTTTAAAGAAATTGTTGAGGAATGCGAAAACAGGTTTGTACCTTTAAGGGTGGTAAAGAATGTTAAAGACCCACCTTATTATAATAGAGAAATAAAGAGACTAAGAAGTAGGTGCAGACTGGAAAGAAATAGAGTTAGAAATGGCTGTGGAAGTAAGGAGAAATTGAAGGAACTTACTAGAAAATTGAATCTAGCAAAGAAGGCAGCTAAGGATAACATGATGGCAAGCTTAATTGGCAGTCATACAAATTTTAGTGAAAAATGGAAGGGTATGTATAGGTATTTTAAGGCAGAAACAGGTTCCAAGAAGGACATTCCAGGAATAATTAATGAACAAGGGGAGTGTGTATGTGAGGATCTTCAAAAGGCAGAAGTATTCAGTCAGCAGTATGTAAAGATTGTTGGTTACAAGGATAATGTCGAGATAGAGGAAGAGACTAAGGCCAAAGAAGTAATAAAATTTACATATGATAACAATGACATTTACAATAAGATACAAAAGTTGAAAGCTAGAAAAGCGGCTGGAATTGATCAGATTTCTGGGGATATAGTAAAGACAATGGGTTGGGATATAGTACCATATCTGAAGTACTTATTTGATTATTGTTTGACCGAAGGAGCTATACCAGATGAATGGAGAGTTGCTATAGTAGCTCCTGTGTATAAAGGAAAGGGTGATAGACATAAAGCTGAAAATTACAGGCCAGTAAGTTTGACATGCATTGTATGTAAGCTTTTGGAAGGCATTCTTTCTGATTATATTAGACATGTTTGTGAAATTAATAACTATTTCGATAGAAGGCAATTCGGTTTTAGGAAAGGTTATTCCACTGAAGCTCAACTTGTAGGATTCCAGCAAGATATAGCAGATATCTTGGATTCTGGAGGTCAAATGGACTGTATCGCGATTGACATGTCTAAAGCATTTGATAGGGTGGATCATGGGAGACTACTGGCAAAAATGAGTGCAGTTGGACTAGACAAAAGAGTGACTGAATGGGTTGCTATATTTCTAGAAAATAGATCTCAGAGAGTTAGAGTAGGTGAAGCTTTGTCTGACCCTGTAATAGTTGAGAGGGGAGTTCCTCAGGGCAGTGTTATCGGACCTTTATGTTTTCTTATATATATAAATGATATGAGTAAAGGAGTGGAATCGGAGGTAAGGCTTTTTGCGGATGATGTTATTCTCTATAGAGTGATAAATAAGTTACAAGATTGTCAGCAACTGCAACGTGACCTCGAAAATATTGTGAGATGGACAGCAGGCAATGGTATGTTGATAAACGGGGCTAAAAGTCAGGTTGTGAGTTTCACAAATAGGAAAAGTCCTCTCAGTTTTAATTACTGCGTTGATGGGGTGAAAGTTCCTTTTGGGGATCATTGTAAGTATCTAGGTGTTAATATAAGGAAAGATCTTCACTGGGGTAATCACATAAATTGGATTGTAAATAAAGGGTACCGATCTCTGCACATGGTTATGAGGGTGTTTAGGGGTTGTAGTAAGGATGTAAAGGAGAGTGCATATAAGTCTCTGGTAAGACCCCAACTAGAGTATGGTTCCAGTGTATGGGACCCTCACCAGGATTACCTGATTCAAGAACTGGAAAAAATCCAAAGAAAAGCAGCTCGATTTGTTCTGGGTGATTTCCGACAAAAGAGTAGCTTTACTAAAATGTTGCAATGTTTGGGTTGGGAAGAATTGAGAGAAAGAAGAAGAGCTGCTCGACTAAGTGGTATGTTCCGAGCTGTCAGCGGAGAGATGGCGTGGAATGACATTAGTAGACGAATAGGTTTGAATGGCGTCTATAAAAGTAGGAAAGATCACAATATGAAGATAAAGTTGGAATTCAAGAGGACAAACTGGGGCAAATATTCATTTATAGGAAGGGGAGTTAGGGATTGGAATAACTTACCAAGGGAGATGTTCAATAAATTTCCAATTTCTTTGAAATCATTTCGGATAAGGCTAGGAAAGCAACAGATAGGGAATCTGCCACCTGGGCGACTGCCCTAAATGCAGATCAGTATTGATTGATTGAAACACGGGTTTTCAAGATTAATGCCGCAAACACTCAATGAATGCTCCTGAGATTTATTTGTGGTCATAGCAAAAGCGACCCGCACTGGAAACTGCAGTCGTATAAATTCAAATGGTATGTCAGTCGGAATCATAGGGACTCGTGGTATCAAAACATCTTCTAATTTATACTTCCCGGTTAGAATGGTTGCTTCGATCACGTTGTTCAGTAATGTTTTCACCGCTAGCCGTGTGCCATTACAAAGAGGCGGATGGTTGATATTTCGCAACATTATGACCACTGATCCGACCTTTAATTGAAGAATGTGAGGCGGCAATCCTGGCAAAACCAGCGAGTTCAAAAATTCGGGTGGATAGTTGACAGCATCATCTTGGTTAGTAGTGGAATCAACTGATTTGTATGTCCTCAAATCACCGGCAATTTCATTTGGAATTTTGAAATGTAATTCATTTACGTCCATGTTTCTGGCAGCCAATATAGCTCGTTCACTCAACCAAATATGATCTCTGTAATTTTGAGCAACGTTTGTGAACACCTCTTGAATGAGTTCGGTTTTGGATTCAGTAAACTGACAAAAATTATCAGGAAAATTAATGCAGCCAGTTAGAACGTCTGAAGGGAATTTGCCATTACCAATGTCAATTAATTGTTTTAAAAATATCTCTCCAGATGGATCATTTTGCAACTCGACATGCATATTCTGGCTTAAATTTAGTATCTTGACGTGTTTCCACAAAACTGACTACTTTAAACATGCATTAAGTTCATCAGCTGGCGTTGACCGTGGAATCGCGGGCAATGTTTAACGAAAATCTCCTGCTAACAAAATCATCGCTCCACCAAATCGGTTTTGATTGTTCCGCAGATCTTGCATAGTTCGGTCTAATGCCTCCAAAGACTTTTTATGTGCCATGGTGCATTCATCCCACACTATTAATTTACTTTGTTGCAAAACCTTTGCAATTGCAGAGCTCTTCGTTATGTTGCAGGTCGGAGTTTCGTTGCTTTGCATATTCAACGCCAATTCTAGCGCTGAATGGGCTGTTCGACCGCCTTCCAACAATGTAGCTGCAATGCTGCAGTGCGAGTGCAATTTCATTGTGTGAGCGAATTGTTGCTAAAATCACTGAAATAAAGGAAGTTTTTCCTGTACCCCCGAGAGCGTCCAAGAAGTAAATCCCTCCAGTTCCATCATTTACAGCTTTCATTAGAGTACCAAATACATACTTTTGTTGTTGGTTCAACAGCGGAAGATTTATTCGAACTGATTCTCTTAATGCATCGAGATTGTACAGTTTTTCGTGTTGCAACTCTTGATTAAAAGCGTTGTGCATCGGGCGATTGGGCGCGGTCATGCCTAATTGAGATAATACTTTGTTTGGCATTATCAAGCACATGTTCTCAGTTGATATCAACGCCTCTGTACATTTTTCACTGATTTGTAAATTTGGATTTCCTGTTCTGGTGCGCATTTAATGCAAGATATCATCACACATATCATCTTTGTATTTGATCCATAAATCAATTAATTTTGATGGGCAGCATGTTGATATAATTATAGAAAACAATGTTCGTATTTAATGAGCTTGTGAAGAAATTACAGCATCATTGAGAGTTTGATCCCAATGAACGTCATTTTCTAACAGTTGCAAATGTAGACAGGCTTCTCTGTAAGAGCCATACAATTCACCATTAACAGTTCGTAAATGACGGAATGATGTTGGGCCTCGAACATTGACTAATAGCAATTGCAAATAAAAACACTCATCGTTGCTTGAATGGACTGAATAAATTCGAGCTATTGCATCGGTGGAATATACATTTGGGTAACCTGGAATTGGTTTTCCTTGTTTCCGTCGTTGAAATTTCTTTGAGGATTGATTCCAAGATAGCAGTGTTCGGGCGAAATCACCATTCGCTGGGGCTGTACCTTAATTAAGGCCACGGCCGATTCCTTCCCACTCCTAGCCCTATCCTGTCCCATCGTCGCCATAAGACCTATCTGAGTCGGTGCGACGTAAAGCAACTACCAAAAAAAAAGAAAACATCATTCTGACACAATTCAAAGAAACTGATCAAGGATGTAGATGGTGGTTCAACAGCTCGTTGTAATGCGTTCTGAGCCGTGAAATATACTCTTTGACCATTTTCTAAGTGTATGGCTAAGTGAACAACAGTGGGGTGTCTTTGATGAATTGGAAAAGAAAAAATGCACGAAACTGCTTCATTATTGCTAATGTAGCGGTCCATTTGGTATTGGGTAACTTCATCATTGAAATTATCTGCACTAACTCCAATCACAGCCATGTCACTTCCTTTGGTTACATACAAATGTATTTGATAGATTTCACGGAATGGCAAAATTCAACATTGATGTGCACCTTGAAAGTCTTTGATAGGATGGGTGAATACGGAACAATCCAACGATTATCAGTTTCAATGTATTGTTGATTCACTTTGACTATTGTTGATCTTCCGTTGTCTGCAGTCGACCGGTGACGATACAGTGGATAACCTTCATTTCCGGTAATTGTTTCTGGTACTAATGCCCGTGGATAACGCTTCAAACATTTACCATCCACCATACACGGTGAATTTTGATTAAGTGTTCCACACGGACCATGAATCATGTTTTAAATAACTACCTCACGCAAGCCTGGATCAACTTGTACATCAAGGATTTCAGCTGATATCACTTCATCAACTTCATTTGGTCTTATATTCTCAACCAACCAAATCAGAATATGTGCATGAGGCATTCCACGTTTCTGCCACTCCACAGAATACATCCAGCAGCGCATCTCGCCAAACACGCTATGCTTCACAATGAAATCCATTAAAGATTTCAGCTTTTGTTGGAAGACTCTAGCCGTAATGTCATGGTGATCAATGGTTGATTGGCCAGGGAATAACTCTTGTTTGATTTCTATCCACTGCGGATTGCACGTGAATGTGATAAATAAATCTGCTGTGCCATAATGACGAACATACGACATGGCATCTTGAGCATATTCATGCATATGTCGAGGACTTCCGATGTATGTTGCTGGAAGAATAGTCATCCGGCCGGCATTCTTTGCATTTCCATCACTGTTAATCGCATCTCGAAGGTGAATATACTCTTCAGAACGGAGTTTGCTCTTCTTCAACTTTTTTTTTTTTTTGCTATGGGCTTTACGTCGCACCGACACAGATAGGTCTTATGGCGACGGACTCCAACTTGATGAATGTCAAACGTACTCTTTCAATTTTGACATACATATCAACATCATATTGGTGAAATAATCGCCGGCATATCAATATGTGATTGTTTTCATTTTCACGAACCATAAGGCGGTATGAATAATACTTCATTGAACTGACTTTTTGTTGGTTTCGGCACCTGTAAATATATTATTGTTTTAATGACATGAACTTGCATATGATACATATATTAGCTGATACAAAATATCCAAATTTATAATTACCTGTAAGGGCATTTATCATCTTGATAGAGAAGTGACAACCATCTTCACCTTGCCAAAATATGATGGGATATTGTAGCGCATCATAGAGCGGTGTGTTTCATACACACGCTGTAACTGAACATTCCGGCGATGTAAAACAATATCACGGGCTTCCGAATTTTCTCCAACTATAACAATGGCTACTTCATCAATTGTTGACGCATTGAAACGTCTTGCATGTTGGCCGACAAGAGTTCTATCAGCTCTGATTACAATTTTGTGATTATCAGATGGCATGAGATTCAGTGCAGTTTTGAACAATGTAATCAACTGATTGTGTTGATGAAAGAAAGTTTGTAATTGTTCTACAATAGACCTCTTCATTGAACTTTTATGTGCACAACGCAGATCAATTTCTTGTATTGAATTGCCCATGAAATAAATTTGCAGGAATTTGTAGTCGCCTTCTAACACCGGCAACAGTGAACCTGCTCTGTGATATATTTGGCCTTGTATCTGTAAATTAAGAAGGACAGGTTTATATTTTTGTCACAAAAACTATAAAATAAAATAAAATAAAATAAAATAAAATAAAATAAAATAAAATGAACAAAGCAATATGGGATAAGTCTGTTTGTTATATGTTAAAAGAAAGCAATGTTATATGTTACCTTGAAAGTTGGCATGAAATTGTCCCGAAGTACGTTTGTTGCCCCAAATGAAGTCATTTGAAAGCAGTTGTTATATTTTTGGATATTTGTAAGGAAATGCATGGAATTTGTTCCTGTTCCTGAAACCAATGAATACAATGGATCTGATGGTGGAATCAGTGGCACTAATTTCACTTTGCCATTTGCGGAATACAATCCAGCGGCTTCATTTTTTGTATTTCAATGTCTTACAATTTTGGCAAACTGGGTGCATAGATCTAATAGCAACGCATTGGTAGGCACTGTAGTCAATTGAAACATCGTAACTGAAACAGCTCGATTCAAACTTGCAAGATTAATAACTGAACGACGCACTGCACGGGTTTGTGATATTCGAATCCTTTCAGTTTCATTTCGCTCCTCACGTTGTTGAGCAGTCCGATTAGATTGAAAATTAGCTTGGCTTGTAGCATTTCGAGTTCTTCGACCGAAGTCGCTCTGCCCGCGTCTTATAGGCGCCATGAGTCTTGAAATAAGTATACTGTATAAGGAAGCACACACAAAATAAACCAATCAACCAAAGAAATCGATTAACTTGTTTGTTGAGAAGCTATGATTTAAAAACTATCAGGGTAGACAAAGGTCTCCAGCAATAACAAAACACGACACTGCATGCGACTGTCTGGAGAATGTATGTTTGGGAGATCCGTACCGGCAGTCGAGGCAGCCAGACAGCCAGCCAGCCCGCGCAAAACCAAAACCCAAGTAGACATTCTTCCTGTCACAAACTGAGAACTAACCGAGATAAGAACTTGGGGTTTGATTTAAAAATAACTTCCATATCTGAAGACCATTTGCCTCGCTTTGACCCCACATGCAAATTCAATAGCAAAGAAGCTGGCCAGCGACTGACTTTTTCGTGCCTGCACATAAAAATCTCTGGACATGCCTGAAAAGAAACACAAATAGTGCATGTTCATATCATTTAAATTTAAAAAAACAAACTTATCTACGTCAAGCTGAAATGTTCCTTTACCAGCAGTGAAAAATTACAAATATAGTGAATATAAAATAGGAGTTATGACATGATAAGTTATTTGCAATGAAGATTTTGCATTTGAGGTAACATACCATTATATTAACATTTTCACACTCAATTATTTTGTAAACTTTTTTTTGTTAATGGCATCAAATGCGGCTTGAAATTTTGTACATAATCCGATATTCACCCATTTTAACCGATAACACTGAGATTTACGGATATTTGGCAAGAGACGGACAGTTTGAATGGAAAGAGAGAAATGGGGCTCACGATTTTCCTGCCATTTTTTCCATTTTTTCTCTTCGTAAAAACCTTACTCGGACTTCGACGATTATTTGAAAAAAGAATTAGCCGAATTGGTCCAGCCGTTCTCGAGTTTTGCGCTTAGCAACACATTTAGTGATTCATTTTTATTTATATAGATATTAATATTTCATTATTAAAGACCATTATTATTATTTTTATCTAACAGAGTTTAATAGATGATGATTGTTCTTTCTGTTTTTTTTTTTTGCTAGTGGCTTTACGTCGCACCGACACAGATAGGTCTTATGGCGACGATGGGATAGGAAAGGCCTAGGAGTTGGAAGGAAGCGGCCGTGGCCTTAATTGAATCGGTTATTTGAGAAACCACACATGTCCATTTTTGGACAAAATGGGTTTAATGCATATATGTGAGCATTATATGTATTCGCCTCTTTCATAGAGAAATCATACATGTCCGCCTAATTTCAAGGGTTTTACTGGGACCTTGAAAATTGTGTTTATGTGAGTAAGCACACATGTCCAGGACATGAGTTGTTTCTCAGTTAAAACATCTGGTGGCAACCATATGAACTAATGACACTGGTCTCTTATTGTCGCTGTTAGGACAGCTGTTGGTGAAGTTCATCATGGAAGAAGAAGCGAATATTGATATGGGCGTTAAGGGAAGGATAAAGGGATGTAAACAAGTAGAGTACAAGTGTGAGATTATAAAGAAAGCTCGCTTTAAGGGCTTACAATATGAAAACTGGAAAGGGAAAATAGTGCAAGAAAGGCATCGTGGGGAAGCATGCAAGTAAGTATACACAACATAACCTAAAATATTAACTTAAATGTTCCACTGTCTCAGCTTCTAGATGTGTTTATTGACGTTTATTTTGGTCTATGATTCAACAGATGTGCAAATCGGTGCTGCAGGAGGATTACTGAGGAGCAACAATGGAAAGTGTTCAACAAATTCAGAAGTTTTGACACCAAGAATGAGCAGGGCGCATATTTACAGAGCTTGATGGAAGTTGTCCCAATACAGAGAAGAAGGCCACGTGTTATGGATGGAGGTAAACCAAAAAGTCAAGGATTCAGATATAGGATATTAACGTCATCTTCAGGACAGTATGTAGTATGTAAGTTTGCATTTATTGGTATACACGGTATCACTCCAAATCGAGTCCGTAGACTGGCTAACCTACTATCTGCAGGAAAATCCCCTATTGATAAACGCGGAAAATGTGTACCTGGTAATGCTATCAGTGGAGAGATAACAAGTGCAGTCATGGACCATATAGCTTCTTTTCCATATAAGGAAGTCCACTACTCCAGGAAAGACTATAAGTATCTAGATGAGAAACTTAATGTCAAGCAGATGTTTGAACTTTTCAAGGATATGCATCCCGATACAAAAGTTAAGTATCACTATTATCGCAAAGTGTTCCTAGAACGGTTCTCTCTGTCATTCGGACGACCTCACGTTGACGTCTGTGGTGATTGTGAAGGATTAAATATTAAGATTAAAAATAAAAGTCTTAATGCAAATTCTAAGCGTGTGGCACTAGCTGAGCTCCAGATTTACAAGCGTAGAGCTAAAAAGTTTTATGGGAAGGTGAAATACGTGGAAGTGTTAATGCAGACAAGGAATGATTTAGCAGCTATCACTATTGATTACATGCGGAATCTCCACCTACCCACCATTCCTGTTCAGGAGTCATTTTACCTTCGGCAGCTCATACTTAATGTTTTTTGTATTCATGATAACAGAACAGGAAAAGCAGCGTTTTTCGTGTACCATGAAGGTGTCGGGACCAAAGGCCCAAACGAGGTTTGTTCATTTATTATACAATACCTTGAAAGTGTTCCACATGACGTGAGGGAATTGCATGTGTTTTCCGATGCTTGTGGTGCACAAAATAAAAACCACACAGTCCTACGAATGTGGCTAACACTGACAGGCCAAGGTCGGTTCAATGTCATACCTCACTATTTCCCTATACGGGGTCACTCGTTCATGTCCCGGGTGTCATCAAAAGGAAGGCGAGGAGGACCGACAGAATTTATTTGCCGAAGGATTATGTTTAACTAATAATAACATACAGCAAAAAAAAAATCAATTTACAGTCATTATGGTGGAAACCTCTGATAATATACTGCAGTTCAAAACATGGTGGCCCCAGTTTTACAAGGAAAAGACTATTTCTGTAGAATCGTGTGGTAAGCATTTAGATAGAGAACACAAAGTACCTTTCCAAATAAGCAAATTTAATCATTTTACCTTCAACAGTGACATGAATGGATCAGTAGTTGCAAGGCCCTACATTGACAGTGTGGTAAGTCATACATTTCGGCTGTCTGCAACATCTTTAGTGCCATCATTACCCACTGAGAAAGCATACCCAGAAGGCCATCTCCCAATCAATGAGCAAAAAATCGAAGATGTGAAGAAGTTACATAGATATTTACCCAATGAGGATGAAATCAACAGCTTCTACGACAAGATTTTCTCCTGGTCTACTGTTAATAGGCAGGACGCATCTGAGGACCTTGACTAAACGGCATGACCAGACATTCTCTTGGCGTTGTTGTTAAAAGGGAAGATGTCCCTAAGTAACTATAATAACTTTTATTGTTAAGACGGATAATGTTACAAAATGTTCTGAATTTTTGAATTAAAGTTATTGTACGAAGGGAAATTTAAAGATGTAACTTTATTATATAATAAAAGTGTGATATGTAGTGTGCTTAAATGTTTGTAAGCATTAAATAACCTCATTTTGTTATGTTTTTGCAAGCAAGAGTTCTTTTATTTGAGAAATCACACATGTCCAGTGACTTTCAGTCCCCATATCACTCTTGTTGAAAACTTTTTTTCTAAAATCAAAAATGACCAGAATTATTACAAAAGATGTGATAAATAATAAATAATCGGTATAAAACTAGACGCAAATTCCGAACATTAGAAGCTGTAGGCAGTTTCTCAAAACTAGTAGTAGTGGACATGTGTGCTTTCTCAAATAACCGATTCAATTAAGGTACAACCTCAGCATTTGCCTGGTGTGAAAATGGGAAACTACGGAAAACCATCCTCAGGGCTGCCGACTGGGATTCGAACCCACTATCTCCCGAATGCAAGCTCACAACCGCAACGCCAACTCGCCCGGTGATTGTTATTTTAAGGGGGATTAACATCTCATTCATCAGCCCGCACAAATACAGTAATTAAACGAAACATGTAATGTAGAGAGAAGATCCAGCTGCCCTTACCCAAGGGATACCCCTAACCAGTTTGAACAAACAGCAACATTAATAACGATTATGAAAAAGAAAAACACATCTATTTTTCATTTATTTTTAACCACTTCGCTAAGGGCTGTTCATTTGAGAAGTATAGTTATAAATAAAATACAGATGGGTGAGTACAACTGACAGCGAATCCTCAAGTACAATCAGAGCTAATAAACGTTATTTTGAACGGTAAATGATCGAATCACTCCTCCTACTCCAGAAAAAGAAGGTATTCTCCCTGTGGGTAGGAGGTGTAGAATAACACTCACAGTATCCCCAGCCTATCATAAGAGGTGACTAATAGGGGCCCCAGGGATTTTTTTTTTTTTTTTTTTTTTTTTTTTGCAATTTGCTATTTGCTATTTCCTTTACGTCGCACCGACACAGATAGGTCTTATGGCGACGTTGAGATAGGAAAGGCCTAGGAATTGGAAGGAAGCGGCCGTGGCCTTAATTAAGGTACAGCCCAATCATTTGCCTGGTGTGAAAATGGGAAACCACGGAAAACCATCTTCAGGACTGCCGGCAGTGGGGCTCGAACCCACTATCACAGCTGCGCGTCCCTAACCGCACGGCCAACTCGCCCGGTCCAGGGATTCTTAACTTTGGAGCGTAGGTTGGTAATCACGGAGTCCTTAGATGAATCCTAGCATTGTGCCAAGCTCCTCAATTTCATCTCTATCATATCCGACCTCCCTTAGTCAACTCTTGTTCTTTTCCGACCCCGACGGTAGCAGGCACCGAGGCCTAAGGAGCCTTTCACTTTCATGCCCTTCGTCGTCCTTGCGTTCTCTGGCCGATACCTTCATTTTTCGAAGTGTCGGATCCATTTCACTTATTCCCTCTAATTTGTGTTTACAGAGGATGGTTGCCTAGTTGTACTTCCTCTTAAAACAATAATCACCACCGCCGCCACCACCACCACCACCACCACCACCAAAGTAATCCAATCACTTCCAAGTTCGACATTCCATACTTCTCTTGCATGTATGTAAAGCTCGTAATGCGACTTCTTTTCTAAATCAACTTGAGGGACCCGGCTAGTGTAAACGCGGGTCACCGATAAATCCTTAATATCATCTAAACTACTCGAACAATCTATGTGAGAATTAAAATTATTGAGGATTGATTGATCCAGTGAGCAGTGAAGGAAGTTTACAACTTTTTTTAAATGAAAAAACACTGCTTTTTAGGGTACCCTTTTCTTGTGATTTAGATGACAGGGAGTTATGAATATTGGTGTATACATTGAACTATACGTGCTTAATCCTCTGTAGCAGATTTACAGTCATTGAATTTACGGTTGATTTTATTTTTAAAAATCTATTCCAGCAAATTTTTAAGACTTTTTAAGACAATTTTAGTTCATATTTAATTATTTTCTCTGTAACTACTGGTTCACGTTTGTGGGTTACTGTAGTCACGTCCTAGTTCGTGAACCATGGGCAACGGCTGAGTGGCCTAGTAAGTGGTCCTGAGAGTCGGGATACCAGTTGCTATGGAATGGGAGTGGGCATCTCGGACATATTCTGAGTCGTGGACCTCCTTGTGCTCAGGCGGCTAGGACTATACAATTCACCGGTGGTCCATAACCCGTTAGAGGAGAGATCCTCACTTGGACTATGTGCAAGTAGGGCAGCATCCTGCTTCATGAATTTACCGAGCTCAGAACACTTTAAGCAAGCCTCGGACCTATGGGAGTAATGGAGTCCCACTCCCATTTGACAGGCGACGGACTCCTTGGAAACAACTTGGCGAACGAAATGGAATTCGATGGGGAGCTATCAATATTAATGGGGCTTATGGAAGAAAGAAGGTAGAACTGGCTGAGTCAGCAAAGAGGATGCATCTGGATGTGCTAGGAGTAAGTGATATTCGGGTAAGGGGAGATAATGAGGAAGAGATAGGAGATTATAAGGTGTACTTGACGGGTGTTAGAAAGGGAAGGGCAGAGTCTGGGGTAGGGCTCTTTATCAGGAATACCATTGCACGCAACATAGTTTCTGTTAGGCACGTAAATGAGCGAATGATGTGGGTAGATTTGTCAGTGGGAGGAATTAAGACAAGAATTGTGTCCGTGTATTCACCATGTGAGGGTGCAGATGAGGATGAAGTTGACAAGTTTTATGAAGCATTGAGTGACATCGTGGTCAGGGTCAACAGCAAGGATAGAATAGTGCTAATGGGCGATTTCAATGCGAGAGTTGGGAATAGAACTGAAGGATACGAAAGGGTGATTGGTAAATGTGGGGAAGATATGGAAGCTAATGGGAATGGGAAGCGTTTGCTGGACTTCTGTGCTAGTATGGGTTTAGCTGTTACGAATACATTCTTCAAGCATAAGGCTATTCACCGCTACACATGGGAGGCTAGGGGTACCAGATCCATAATAGACTATATCTTAACAGACTTTGAATTCAGGAAATCTGTTAGGAATGTAAGAGTTTTTCGGGGATTTTTCGATGATACAGACCACTATCTGATCTGTAGTGAACTGAGTATCTCTAGGCCTAAGGTAGAGAAAGTGAAATCTGTCTGCAAACGAATAAGGGTAGAAAATCTCCAGGACGAGGAAATTAGACAGAAGTACATGGATATGATTAGTGAGAAGTTTCGAACAGTAGACAGTAAGCAGGTTCAGGATATAGAAAGTGAATGGGTGGCATACAGGGATGCTGTAGTAGAAACAGCAAGGGAATGCCTAGGAACAACTGTGTGTAAAGATGGGAAAAGGCGAACATCTTGGTGGAATGATGAAGTGAGAGCAGCCTGTAAACGTAAAAAGAAGGCTTATCAGAAATGGCTCCAAACAAGGGCCGAGGCAGACAGGGATTGGTACGTAGATGAAAGAAACAGAGCGAAACAAATAGTTGTTGAATCCAAAAAGAAGTCATGGGAAGATTTTGGTAATAACCTGGAAAGGCTAGGTCAAGCAGCAGGGAAACCTTTCTGGACAGTAATAAAAAATCTCAGGAAGGGTGGGAAAAAGGAAATGAACAGTGTTTTGAGTAATTCAGGTGAACTCATAATAGACCCCAGGGAATCACTGGAGAGGTGGAGGGAATATTTTGAACATCTTCTCAATGTAAAAGGAAATCATCATGGTGGTGTTGCAAACAGCCAAGCTCATGGGGAGGAGGAAAATGATGTTGGTGAAATTATGCTTGAGGAAGTGGAAAGGATAGTAAATAAACTCCATTGTCATAAGGCAGCTGGAATAGATGAAATTAGACCTGAAATGGTGAAGTATAGTGGGAAGGCAGGGATGATATGGCTTCATAGACTAGTAAAATTAGCGTGGAGTGTTGGTAAGGTACCTTCAGATTGGACAAAAGCAGTAATTGCACCTATCTACAAGCAAGGAAACAGGAAGGATTGCAACAACTATCGAGGTATCTCATTGATTAGTATACCAGGCAAAGTATTCACTGGCATCTTGGAAAGGAGGGTGCGATCAGTCGTTGAGAGGAAGTTGGATGAAAACCAGTGTGGTTTCAGACCACAGAGAGGCTGTCAGGATCAGATTTTCAGTATGCGCCAGGTAATTGAAAAATGCTACGAGAGGAATAGGCAGTTGTGTTTATGTTTCGTAGATCTAGAGAAAGCATATGACAGGGTACCGAGGGAAAAGATGTTCGCCATACTGGGGGACTATGGAATTAAAGGTAGATTATTAAAATCAATCAAAGGCATTTATGTTGACAATTGGGCTTCAGTGAGAATTGATGGTAGAATGAGTTCTTGGTTCAGGGTACTTACAGGAGTTAGACAAGGCTGTAATCTTTCACCTTTGCTGTTCATACTTTACATGGATCAGCTGTTGAAAGGTATAAAATGGCAGGGAGGGATTCAGTTAGGTGGAAATATAGTAAGCAGTTTGGCCTATGCTGACGACTTGGTCTTAATGGCAGACTGTGCCGAAAGCCTGCAGTCTAAAATCCTGGAACTTGAAAATAGGTGCAATGAGTATGGTATGAAAATTAGCCTCTCGAAGACTAAATTGATGTCAGTAGGTAAGAAATTCAACAGAATTGAATGTCAGATTGGTGATACAAAGCTAGAACAGGTCAATAGTTTCAAGTATTTGGGTTGTGTGTTCTCCCAGGATGGTAATATAGTAAGTGAGATTGAATCAAGGTGTCGTAAAGCTAATGCAGTGTGCTCGCAGTTGCGATCAGCAGTATTCTGTAAGAAGGAAGTCAGCTCCCAGACGAAACTATCTTTACATCGGTCTGTTTTCAGACCAACTTTGCTTTACGGGAGCGAAAGCTGGGTGGACTCAGGATATCTTATTCATAAGTTAGAAGTAACAGACATGAAAGTAGCAAGAATGATTGCTGGTACAAACAGGTGGGAACAATGGCAGGAGGGTACTCGAAATGAGGAGATAAAGGCTAATTTAGGAATGAACTCGATGGATGAAGCTGTACGCATAAACCGGCTTCGGTGGTGGGGTCATGTGAGACGAATGGAGGAGGATAGGTTACCTAGGAGAATAATGGACTCTGTTATGGAGGGTAAGAGAAGTAGAGGGAGACCAAGACGACGATGGTCAGACTCGGTTTCTAACGATTTAAAGATAAGAGGTATAGAACTAAATGAGGCCACAACACTAGTTGCAAATCGAGGATTGTGGCGACGTTTAGTAAATTCTCAGAGGCTTGCAGACTGAACGCTGAAAGGCATAACAGTCTATAATGATAATGTGTGTATGTATGTATGTATGTATGTATGTAACTACTAATGCAATCAAACCTATTCTGCTACAGTGCATGTGTTGGTATTTGCTCAGTATGTGATAGAGATTTTTCGTTTGTACACATTGTAGTTTCCGAGGAAAAGGTACATAACTGTGCAAAAATCGCATTTTGAGAAAAATGAAATTGAAGTTCGAGTAAAAATTTGCCCACGGTTTTTAAGCATTCCAGGGTAATAATCATCTTTTCCGTCTTCATGATTCTCTTTTCTTGTCTTCTTCTCATTCTGCCATCCTTGGTTGAATATTCAGCTATTCCGCTGACATAACATATGCGTTTTCAGACGATTTCTCTTTCTCTATTTTTTGTTGTTCATAAACTACGGACGCAGGTGGAGTTGTATCTTGGTCAGTAAACTCGTCAGAAATAGCTTCTTCAAATGCCTGTTTCTTCCCAGACGATGTATGCTGGTTTCCACGGAATTTCCGTTTGGAAAACACTTTTCACATTTAGAAAATAAATCACAGGCATGATACATATTACTGAACACAGTCACAATGTAAACCAAAGAGGATATGACATGTAAACAATAAAAAGGTTAGCGGGAAAACAATTGAAGATCGTTAAAGCAGACTCAGTCTAACCAATGAAATGAACAGAATAATCGCCGAAGACAACAAACGTTACCGCCCTCAGTTACACGAAGTATAATATGAAACATTGCTTGAAAACAAAAATATGGCGTGGCACCACACCACGTGGACGGATCCATGGTTATATTAAAATACAAATAATGACCTCAAAATGATCCTAATTACAGTACAATGTGTTATATTGAGCCGTATCCTGCCGGCCCATTTTAATAATTAGAGTATTATTTGACCCAATATGTAAAATTTATTCATAAAAGTTAAAGTCTAACATGTTAAAGCATCGTATCCCAAGATAGTTGATACCGGATGTTGAGCAAGACAGTGAGTCGCTGGACATTGCTTCATATTTCCGTATGACCGTGAGAAAGGGTGGCGTAACCAAGCGCTGGCAAGGATCGACACGTGTAGTAGATGCTGACTAAGCAATATATTTCAGCCAATGAAAATTAAGGACTTGGGAAACGTGGAGGCTACACCGCGCCAAATCTTAATTCCAGAATGACCAACGTGCTCAGTTGCTAAAGTCAGTTTCTGTAGGTAATCGGTTTTCCACAGTTTCAGAAGTCAGATATATTTGGAAAAGTAATATAAAAATTGGTGGAAGCGATTTGCTAGTGTTTGAGCTGTGTTTTGTAAAAATATCACTAATAATATTGTGTCGTCATATACGACGAATTTTCTGATTGGTGGTTGGTTCAGACACCCGGGAACCACATCATTGATATGGCGTCACCGAAGCCTCCTCAGTAACCCAAGCTCTGGAGAGCGTCACTCTGTGTTAAATGCTTGGATAGTGCGGAAGCACAAACTCTGAATTGGTGATCGTGATTCCAGTAACAGTATCTGGTTTTAAATGATATTCTAAATTGTGCAGTTGGAAGATTTTACTGTTCTTGAGTAAATGGAATAGTCTAGCAGAGTTTACTTTCAATATATAAAGACGGTGCTTAGTGACCGATGTGTAGCAAGTGTAGTGGAGACGTGCTATTGTTCCACTACTTCGCGACGGGCGCGTTTCGCGAGGAACTTCCGTAGCGAACCGTGTGCTGCTTTTAAAACTGTATTCTCACCCTTTAAGTGAAGTGTATGATAATTATATGAGTGTGTTTAGCTGATCTTGTAAAGAGAAAGGGTATTTCGGCTCGTAGCATTAAGCAGCGAAGATATTGTTAACCATAGTCTTCTGTGTTCCAGTGGATTATTTTCCAGCAAGATGATGGCGATGCATGCAGAAGAAAGAAGTGCATTCTCACATGTTAATGCTGTGATTAACATGGAGTAAATCCCTCAATCAGCGGGGATGTAAGCTGCTATCCTGGTATCTCGAGAGTCGTCGGATGGAATTCAGTTCAGACGCATGTGTTATTTATGGCATGATATGTAAATTATGTTAAGGTACTAGGGCAGTGTAGATAGAATTTTTAATTTTCATGTAAAGTAAGCCTGAAGGCATGTGTTTGTTTGATTTTGTTAATATGATAGATTCGGATACGAGAATAATGCATGTTTATTTTATTTTCATTTTGCTTTATGATTAGATGATTGGGAAAATGAGGGATTGATAGGATTAGTTGTTGTTTATTTACGTATGTTACTTAGTATAGGATATTCCGAGTTTTCCTTATTTATATACTAGAAGGGCTAGATTAACAGGTTCATCTTTATACAACGTTCCATACGTATTAGTTCATTTCATTTCGGTTATTCAGAGAGACAGGTATAGATATTCTGCATGACGCATGATTTTACGGAAGCTGACTGAAGGAGCTGCAGAACGTCGTTGTTAAAATAAGATCTTTGAGTTAAGTTGGATTCTGTTTTACCTGATGGTCTGTAAAGGACATGAACTGAGTCTCATAATGTGGAAGGCCAATGGGATTTATGAGAAATAATGAGATAAAGATTGCATGCCGAATTATAATGTATTGATACAGGCTGATTGTATGCCTGACAAGAAAAATAATATTGTGCAGATGTGTGTGCCTGCTGAGTGTCTTCTGAGTGTATTGTGCCCTTTAAGGCACCAACTGCGGTGATCTCTTCTTTCTTCTTTGCGCCGGCTGCTCCTGTAATAAATGACATATAAATCATACTCACCGCTGCATGTAGACTCTTCTTCTCAGTCGTGCCCGTTCGATATCCCGGAGAGGCCACCCGCCGATAGAGGAGTGAGGGAGATGAAAAGAAGGGGTAAACTAACTAAAATGACGGTACCCAAGACTGAATTAAAATTTAAATAAAAGACTAATTTATTCAAATAAAATGCAAAATGCTAAAATGGACGTAGATTGAACTAGTGAAAAATGTAAACAAATGAAAATAAAAGTGACTAAATAAAATATTAAAAATTGAAGGTCTGCCTTACAAAACAAACATAAACTGCCTGAATAAACTGACTGAAGGTCAAACACCTTAATTAAAATATGCCAGACTATCTTGACATTGTCTACAAGTTGAATAAAAATGACTCTGTATAAAAACTCTGGTCAGAAAAACCACCTACTTGAAATATAGAAATAAATAATAGAGAAACAATCTCTCAAATATAAATTAATGAAATTAAAATAGTTGACTCACAATAAAGTAAATTAAATTCTGTTACGTCGATCAATCCACTGACTTATCAGAGTTATTAAATGTTTAACACATGTTGCTCATTTGGGAAAAATACCCAAATTTAAAATAATCTTGGACTGCACTAAGCAAGTGTATCACTTAAGGAAATAATTCTTAGAAAAAGAACAAAACAACCATGAACATCACTTTCATTTCCTACATAACCGTTGTCTTATACAACCTCTCATGATTAAACAAATCGATTATCGTAACATCACTCTGAGTGTATCCAACCACTCATCTACATGTCAGACTTCACTTGCTTGCCTGTGATAGACTGGACTCTTAAAATAAAACAAAATTTAGGCCAAGTGCCTGATGTTAACATTATCGAATGACAGCGATCTTTGTACATTAAAATTTCTATTGACTTTGCCGCTAACTGCTTTTCATTATAAATTCATATTTGTGGTATCACCACTAGATGGAGGCAGGTACCATCTTCTTTACCACTTATTGCGGCAGTTTTATACAATTGGTTTATTTAAAGATCGCTTCATTCCAAAATAAAAATTGTAGTGGATTTTAAATAGAAAGTTTGGTAATTACTTGGATGCCTGGTATGAGCATACCACTACTATTTCGACTGTGACATAATCGATGACCCACTAAACCTAACATCTAACCTCTTATTTACATCATTACATTAATTTAACGGAGAAACCACTGCTCCGATCAAAACATACAGGAATCAAAACAAAACTAGCCTAGCTACACTTATCTATTTACAACAAATCAAATATAAATAATTCACATGCGCTTGCGTCCTACAAATAACGGTCAAAGGTGCACTCAGAAAGAAAACAATAACAAACTGGATCCCACCATCGCGGCCTACTGGAAATTAACAAGGATAGAAAAGCGCAAAACAAACTCGGAGTTACCAGAAAACATACCCCGCTGCGAGTAGCAAAATATTGCGAATTTGACGGCAATCTCAAATTTCAGACGACAAATGTCTGGACATAATATTATCTAACCTTGATGGAAAAATTTACTGTTCTTTCACGTTATCCGTGACTCTACATAAATATTCAAAACACATTGACTCGTCGCTCTGTCCACATTGTACACTGGCTAGCATTATTTGTCGAGCATCTATTCTCCCTGGAACTATTTAACAAATACAGGCTCCTGCCTGTAGTATCATACCCATGTCGTAACAGATTTAACGCACGTGGTTAAATTCTTCATTTCACACTTCTATTTCCTCATTAATTCGCGACGTCATTATAATTCATTATTCCCACAATACAGCCTCGCTCGTACCCGGCGGGCAAAAATATCTGTCGTGCACATTACGACTTCTCATGTAAATTCAAGACATGGTTCAAATATCATATTTCCATCATCAACGTAGATCATCAGGGATATTAATCATCTAGCTCGATCTCTCGATCATTCACTGTTAACACATCACAAAAATCACAGAGCTGACTCATCAATGGCGCTCATTGTTACTATAAAGGAAGTGACGAGATTGCCTCTCAAAACACAAATGTTGAAACGTGCGCAACCGCAACTACAGGAATAAAATATACTCGCGTCTAACCGAAATCGTCGCAAAAATCCGCGGGATAAATACCAACAAAACCGGTCATCTGAAAGATGATTCCGCAACATAAAACAAACTGAAATGCGCAAAATAGTGAAAATAAACCTTGAAAACATCGCGGTAGTGTCCATAACATCAAAACTCCAACAAAAGAAAATATAACTCAAAAACCAACGATCTAAAATCATGATGAAATAATAATAATAAACTGACATTACACTCGTAGATCAAAAATCAAAAGCTGCCTAACTGTCAAAATGACATACTACAGAAATCAACCATGAATACACGCAAACAAACATCTACTTAAACAAAGTGCACAAAATAAGCCTATCTGAAAATGCAACATAAACATTATTATTATTATTATTATTACTGTTATTATTATTATTATTGTTATTATTATTATATTTACTGTGAATTATTTACAACCTTACCTAGTACTCTAAACTACACTGATCATCGATTTTGCCACGGTCCTACATAATATTTACATGATTTTATGATGCTCATACCTGTATGGTGGAAGCAGGTCAGTTCACCCACCGGTCCCGGTCATGGTGGAAATTAGAATTCCATCTTCAAGGTGATGTGGTATTCCAGATTTTTATTACACACGCAAATTTGACACATTCTTGCCATGCCGTGCCACACGATTATATTAGCATAAAAACACTCGCTTTTCTCTCACTCCAGTGAAAGTTTAGAAGATGCCACTGCAGCCTCCTGCCTGTTGTGTAGATGAAGGTCGCCTCGCTCTTTACCTGCAAACACCTGCTGGCCTTCCGACGATCCCTCAGCTCTGTTTACATTACAGCTTACAGTACGTTAACCCTACTGGGGCATAACTGTTCCCTCAAGGTCTGCTGTTGCGGCCTCCATTGAATAAAGTCAATCACCTTCCCGTTTGTCTTACTAGTTTCTGCCTGTAAACATCTAGCTTGCCAAACAGTTTGTAGACTGGTAGAAACAAGCTAAATACAGTTATGTTGTGGAGAAAATTTTATACTGATCTCACATGTACCACTCCCCGCTGGTTAGAAATGTTTTTATGTAAAATCTGCTGGAACATGAATTTGTTTCCCTCGACTAGTAATGTGAGTTCATTTAAGTTGAAAGTGTAATTCTTGCCTACACTCCCTGCATTTACAGTAAAAGTCTGTGAAAGTGTTCATTTTCTGAAATGCATATTCTCCCAAGTAAATACTACAAGGCTTCCTAAAAATGCCTACAAGTGTCTAATCGCTTTGGTACCAGCCAAAATAAAGCTGACTAAATGCATTTTGCTGACACACTCTGTCACTCTGTCAAAACGTAAATTCACTAAGAATACTGAAATAACACTAAAGTACTCAAGACAATAACTGAGAGCATTCAAAACAACTGTGAACTGAGAACTTCGAAGACACTGAGAGTTGATTCACACTGAGAATTCTAGAACTGAGAATAACTGAGTAAGACTCAAAACACTGAGAACGACTGAGAATAACTGAGTAACTGAGAGTAACTGAGAATTCGACCCTCTGGTCGCTGGGTTTTATAAAAATTTCTCCCACCACCTGGAAAATAGTTCCGTGGAAGGGATGTGGCGTAATAATCTAGTCCTTGGGAGCGCTTTCTCGTACATCCGTAGGTTATGGTTTTCAAAGTTTATACTCAAAACTTCCTAAATTCTGTCCGACTCACATGTGATATTGCGCCGCGGGAAATGATCATAGAATAATCCACACGATGATGCGCGTCACTGGTGTTATTTTCTTCCGGTGGATGGCCTCGTTCAGCCATGATGGCTCCTTATTCTGGGTTCTATTACTCCTCCGTTCGAAGTTGAATTTTATTAATTAGGCACTGATTAATCACAGATTGGCACTGATAATTCGCCAAATATTATAAAGAAGTTAGGACACTGTTTTTCACTACCACATCGGGCTTCAGATCGCGAGATACTGATTATAGATCTCCCGGTATGACAGCTCATTCAAATTTAGAATATTCTGATTGGTTGAGACTTTCGCGCTCTTTCAAAACGTGGTGCATCCGCTTCCTCCCACGAATTGGCGGTTACTGTCGTTGGTCCTCTATTGTCCTAGCTAAATAGGTCAGGCTTCACCGCGTGCTTTTCTCATGAGAACGAACAGCAAGTGCCCACTCCCCGGCGGTGTCATAAAATTTATTGGATGGGTGGTTTACAATCTGGTCGTGTCTAGAGAAGAGTTTCGTGGATTCTCTCGCCGTCAGGCTGGCGCCAGAAAGTTCCTTTGTGACTGCTAGTTTCACAGCCTCACTGTGGTATCTCATATGTGTAATATTCAATTTTAATTATGAATTAAATTAGGCAAATTCGCTTATGGGTGCAGTATATTGTGATCAGAATGGACAGTATTAATTCCAGACTATTGAGTCTGATGATATTCAATGGTAAAAGCATGCTAAGAAGGTATGAATATACGTGAGTCTCCGTGTAGCCGGCGAAAGGTGTTATCTCATGGCAAGCTGATTTCTGGCCTGTGTTTATCTGTAGGTGTGAAGGATACGATACTTCCTTGTGACCGCCCCGGGAGACAGAATCCAAACTTTAGCATAGTATTGAGTTCAACATTTCTTTTCAGCTCGTAATCTACCCGGAAGTACATGACGGATGACCGCGCAGTTAGCGCTCAAATTCAGCAGAAGGAGGCAATGTTGCCCATTGCTTTCTTCATGATATCAAGAGTTATTTATATTTCTTTCCCTTACAGGTTGATGTTTTTACATTGTTATTTGTGATTGTATACCTTGTCTCGTTGTTTTAAAAGGGAACAGCCCGAGTGCTGAAGTATTGGTTGTTTATCTAGTTCTGTCAAGATCTTTTGCAGTGAAGCGGTTTTCACATTAGAATCTGTGTAGCATTTAAGACTTTACTCGATATCCGATGTATATAGATGTGTTTAGTTTGATCATTTGAATTATTGTAAATATAGTGTAGGATATGCCCCTAGTATTTTGCATAACTTACATAGCGTCCATTGCGTCTTAATTATTTTCCTTTTCGTAGTAACTTTTCTTTATTATGTAATTTCTATTTAACGGTTGTATTTCGACGACTCTCGGATTTAACTTAAATTTGGAAACCGTATCGTTGTGATGCGACAGTGTGTAACTCCATACGGAAATACCACATGTCAGTGTTTGCGTACACTTGTTGCCATACAATATAAACCCTGGACTATAAGAAGCAGCTCAGTCTTGATGTATATAATGTTCTTTGTTGAACTTGATTTTTGATTTCAAATTTTGTCTTATCATTCAAGTAACGTTTTGACTTCCATTTATTTTCTACATTTTTGAGTTCATTTTGACATATTATTTTTTTCTTGATTATTGTTTTCTCGTAATATGATCGGGGATATTTATCAATAAATCCATCTTACCCCTATGATTGTTTCTCATTCGTGTTATACATCCATTTCCTGTCATTGACTGATATTTTAGAGTAGAACTTCGACTTTTTATCCTGACCCAACCGACAACCTACCCACACTCTGCCCAACCCTGAGTTAGTCGGATGTTCATACAGGAATGGAGGCATCGTCCTAGAGGGTATTTACCCTTGGGTACGGTACAATATATTGCCGTAATCGGGAAAGAGAGGATACTTTTTTGAGTCTAAAAGCAAAAATGCCGGCCCCGTGGTGTAGGGGTAGCGTGCCTGTCTCTTACCCGGAGGCTCCGGGTTCGTTTCCCGGCCAGGTCAGGGAGTTTTACCTTGACTTGAGGGCTGGTTCGAGGTCCACTCAGCCTACGTGATTGGAATTGAGGAGCTATCTGACGGTGAAACAGCGGCCCCGGTCTTGAAAGACAAGAATAAAGGCCGAGAGGATTCGTCGTGCTGACCACACGACACCTCGCAATCTGCAGGCTTTCGGACTGAGCAGCGGCCGCTTGGTAGGCCAAGGCACCTCAAGGTGCCATGGGGGGGTTGGAGGAACAAAAATAGCAATTCTTGGTCATTTCACATTACCCGGCTCCCTTGAGTTTGGTCAAATTTAATTGCTGGGTTGAGTATGTACCCTGTTCATTATAACACTATAACATGCCTGTAAAAAATTAGTTGTCAATTTTTACAGTGTTGTAAGTATTACGTTCCGTGCTCGGACAGACTGAAAAGCTATAAGTTCAGTATCAGCGCCGTTGAGGGGCTGGCCTTCTGACCCCAACTTGGCAAGTTAGATTCTGGTGGTATCTGAATGTGCTCAAATACGTCAGCTTCGTGTCGGTAGACTTAAGGCCCGCTCCCACCTAGTGGAATGGAATCGAATCGAACCGAACAGAATTTGCTTTTAACATGTGTTTAAATGGGAGATAGAGATGGCGATTGCCACGAGTCGAATCGAATCGAATCGAACCGAACGGAACAGGATTCTCTGCCAAGAATATTTTTCGACTAGCGGAGCAGAATCGAACAGAATTATCAAGATTTGTGCAACTTCGTAGACTGTCGGGTCGAGTCGAGGTCTTTAGGACGACCATTTGGCAGCAAATGTGTATCAGCTTCAGCTGGAAAGTCAGCTGTTTCTTGGATAGGTCGGGAATGTTCTGTTTATTTAACTTATTAATACTAGACACGGAAAAACTTATTAGTTTAATTCAAAAATATCATTTCTTCTACTACAAGATCCACGGGCATTACTGCAACAACTTAAATATAATGCCTGGGAGGATATAAGCAAGGCTATGGAAAACCAAACTTATTAGAATATTCAATTTTGTGGTAGGTTACTGTAGTCTATACACAATTTATTTCATAATTTTTGTTGATATCATCACAAAATCATGTTCTGTTGGAGTCCACATACAGTATATCAGTACGATAATTGACATCACATCCCAGATAGGATGTATCTTTAAGTGTTTATATTTTCAGTGAACGATTTCGTAAGTGGCATTCTCTAGGTTTCAAACTGTCGTGTGTGTGCTGTGCGGTTAGGGTTGCGTAGGTGTGAGTTTTCATTCGGGAGATAGGGAGTTCGAAACCCACTGTCGGCAGCCCAGAAGATGGTTTTCCGTGGTTTTCCCATTTTCACACCAGGCAAATGCTGGGTCTGTACCTTAATTAAGGCCACTGTTCTAGCCCTTTCCTATCCCATCGTCGCCCTGAGACCTATCTGTGTCGGTGCGACGTAAAGCAAATTGTAAAAATTTAATAAAAATGAATGTTGAGGCTACCTCGATTAATGATTTCATCCTCCCACGCGACGCAATCTACTGCATTAAAATAGTTTTAAAAATGATCACGGCCTCCCATTGCATCTGATGTAGCATTTCCTCCTGTAAAATTGAACTTTTCTGTTAAATTCTACTATCTGAAATAGTTGTTGAAATTGCAATACAGGAACTCTGAAGTAGGCCTACCGTCGAAACTTAGCCTTATCGCGCATTCAATATTCAAATATGAATACTCTCATTTTGGCGGCCTTGTTAATTTCATGCACCCAGAAATTTCTCCGATCTCTCGTAATTTTCTACCTCCTCACACCTTCTAGCAGACCGTCCATTGCAAGCCTGTGAAGTTTCCCGTAGAATCCCGTTCGATTCTGTTCCGCTAGATGTGAACGGTCGAGTGGAAATTTCGGCTGTTCGGTTCGATTCGATTCCACTAGGTGGGAGCGAGCCTTTATTGGCGCGTGAAAAAGCTCCTGTGTGACTAAATTCCGGCACCTCGGCGTCTCCGACATCCGTAAAAGTAGTTTCTGGGACGTAAAGCCAATATTATTATTATTATTATTATTATTATTATTATTATTATTATTATTATTATTATTATTATTATCCTCCAACGAGTTATTGTTCGTATATTATCTTTCCTTTTCCTCTCCTTAACGAGGCACGAAATTGGGTATGATTTTGTCGACGCTGAAAGGGTAGCAGCTCCGTGGCTAAATTACTATAAAGGTACAGCCTCGGTATTTGCACGATGTGAAAATCTTCAAAGCTCCTGAGAGTAGGTTTCGAACCCACCTTCACCCGAGAGAGCTATACTACTTGTATCTCGTAGTCAGTTCGCTTGGTTTTCAGAGAGTATTAGAGTATTAGATGACATATGAACGGATCTGCATCCGACATCGTTTCATTTTCATGCTTCACCGGACTGGGCACTCCATTAAATGAACAGAAATAAACATGCGTACACACTCAGATCTTATTGTGAGAGACTTTTCTTGATCTAATCCTGCCCAGAATATTACAGTATCTTGAGCAGAATACAATAACATTCAAGAAAATGCCTGGATATGTGTTGCAATCCTTACAGTACTGTTCCTAGCCGTAAATCGGTGCCAATAATAATGTAGGCCTACATGCTTTCACCCAAGAGATATATTTCATAAGTACCATCATAATTATTCCTCTATGAAGCCGATTTGTCACGATCATGTCACTATAGTTCACTATTGGTGGTGTCCGACTCGTTGGCTGAACGGTCAGCGTACTGCTCTCCGGTTCAGAGGATACCGGGTTCGATTCCCGGCCGGGTCGGGGATTTTAACCTTAATTGGTTAATTCCAGTGGCACTGGGGCTGGGTGTATGTGTTGTCTTCATCATCATTTCATCCTCATCACGACGCGCAGGTTCCCTACGGGTGTCAAATAGAAAGACCTGCACTTGGCGAGCCGAACCCGTCCTGGGATATCCCGGCACTAAAAGCCATACGACATTTCACTATTGGTGGTTTACATTCTCTGTTACTGCTTGAGAACACTGTGCTCTATTGTCTGTCTATTAGGTCATCAGCCCAGGGGCTGGTTGGATCCTCAAAGAGCACCACCAAAGGCTATGCAGTTATAGGGAAACTGCACAAATCAATGGCGGAGCCAAAATGATCTTTAAATACACGAATAGCATCCCTGGAAAAGTGCAAGTAGCGGAAACTTTGTCATGTACTCTTTGAAGAAACAATCATCTACTAGTGTGGCCTTCAATACGTCGCCCTTGTATACAGATATATTACCAATAAAATCTGAGAAGCTGGACAATCTCCGATCGTTACTGAGGTATGTCTCTCCACAAGGTGCAGCTTTCTATGAGGGTCTCCAGGATGAAATGATGATGAAGAACACAACACATACACCCAGCCCCCGTGCGAGCGAAATTAACCAATGGTGGTTAACATTACCGACCCTGCCAGGAATCAAACCCGGGACTCCTGTGACCAAAGGCCAGCACGCTAACCATTTAGCCATGGAGCCGGACAATTTAAAGTTAAGGCGGCTACACACGTTACTGTATAACTGTTCGATTTAACTGCACCAACCGAACTGCGGAGATTTATCTCACGTGTCGATGGAAAATCGTTGCAGTTATTTCTGCTTGCACAGTTCATCGGAGCAAGTTCATTTTTCTAACCAATAAAACTGTGTCGATTGCGTTTGCACAGTTTTATTGCAACGTGTGGACTGTGGCGACTGCCGAAGTGCCGATTGCTAAGTTCAAGTGAGTCACTCGCTAATAAGATAGTGCGCGCTACTGCAAGTTATCACAAAATGTCTCAGGAAGACCAAAGCGGATATCGTGAGCATTTAGAAGCTTTTATTGAATGCTATAGAAATGAATTTTGTCTCTGGCAGACGAAGTCTAAAGATTATCACAATCGGAACAGAAAAGACGCCGCCTACAGTACGTTGATTGAAAAATATAAATTAATTGACTGGAGAGCTAACAGAGACGTAGTTGTAAAAAGATTAATAATCTTAGGAGTTCTTACAAAAAGGAGTTAAACAAAGTTAAACAATTTAAAATAACGGGGTCAAGCACTGACGAGATATACACTCCGCGGTTTTTTTTGCTAGTTGTTTTACGTCGCACCGACACAGATAGGTCTTACGGCGACGATGGGACAGGAAAGGGCTAGGAGTGGGAAGGAAGCGGCCGCGGCCTTAATTAAGGTACAGCCCGAGCATTTGCCTGGTGTGAAAATGGGAAACCACGGAAAACCATTTTCAGGGCTGCCGACAGTGGGGTTCGAACCTACTATCTCCCGAATACTGGATACTGGCCGCACTTAAGCGACTGCAGCTCTCGAGCTCGGTGCACTCCACGTTAGTGGTACTTTCATCTATTGGACTTCTTATATGAACAACACATACTACATGTAACGCTAAGAATAATTTTGTCGTAGAATCAACGTTAAGGCGGCTACACACGTTACTGTATAACTCTGCGAAACCGATAACTGGAATGTATTATCTGCAGCAGTCTTGGAGTCTTTTCCCCGAAATATAAGATGCTTTAAGAAAATTCTGTAATATCCTGTAAATTTCCATATGATAGTTGTATTTCCAATGTTACGCCCTGCCGGGATTGAACCCGGGACCCTCCTGACCAAAGGCCAGCACGCTAGCCATGGAACCGGACCAAACAGGTCTAACGTGCTGTTAATCTGTGGTACGTAGCCCAACTCATTTAATAAATTTACGTGTGAATATTGCTTTCACTGTAGTAGCCAATCTTTAAACCACACACTGCGTGTCTTCCTTTGCTCACACACATAGGCCCAACACCGCTAGTACGTTATCATCGTCCGTCGATGACATGTTGCCTTGATAAATGTTTGATGAGTACTGTCGATTGCTGTCGATCGACGCAGTTATCTGTACCGTGTGGAGGCTATAGGGCTTTCAGTTTTACTGCGCAGTTCATCGTTGCAGTTAAATCGCGCAGTTATACCGTAACGTGTGTAGCCGCATGTACTAAGCCACTAGGTTTAATCGGAAATTCTTAGAAATCGGAGCGTAGGAAGTATGAAGCTATAGAGATGAAGCACATTTGATACGTCAATGGACTGTCCAGACTTGCACTTAAACTTCTTGTATTGCCATTCTCTAATGGTGTGGTAGAGAAGATATTAATTCCAGAGATTATGATAAATTATAGAATAGGGGGTATCAGTTAAAAACTGGAGCAGTCACAATTTGCTTATACGCGATCTTAGATGTTGATATACTGTATTAACGTGCGAGGAACAAGTTAGGGTGCGAAACTGCACCGTTGTTCAAACATCAGAGATACAGTATACAGCTTATGTTAGTTAATGAAGGAGATAAAACGGTGGTGAAACGATTGCTAACTTCTCTTATCAGGTGTCCCCGTTCACGTTTTTATCAGCTTGTATCTAATTCCGGCGTGTATTCCAAACAAATCAGACAATCAGTATAATCTATAGTATACCTTGTCGTTCTTGTCCGCATTTCATTGAAGACTTATGTACATATTAAGTGATAACCGATAGATAATCACAAGGCTATATATAGAAGAGTTCCTAGTTCCGTCAATGGCTCACTGACGCGACCTTCAGGTCTGATATCAACATTCTGATCATTGAAGACATTGAGGTAATGCTTCAGAGGTTGTTAGCTGGTTGGTTGGTTAGTTAGTTAGTTAGTTAGTTAGTTAGTTAGTTAGTTAGTTAGTTAGTTAGTTAGTTAGTTAGTTAGTTAGTTAGTTAGTTAGTTAGTTAGTTAGTTAGTTAGTTAGTTGTGTATGTACTAGTGTCGTGCAAAACACGCTCTATGTTCGGTTCATATTTGGCGAGTATGGCTATGACTAGGGCCCGGATTTTTAGGTTTTAACCTATTTTTTCCTCGCTATTTAACTCACAAATTTCGATATATTTGTTCGTTTCACACTTCCTGGAGCAGCATATGTGAATTTCATTGCACCTAAAAAAACCTAAATGAGGGTTTGACACCTAAAATAACCTAAATAGCTGTTTTACCTTCTTCAAATAATGTTATTTTCCCTGCATTGTAAAAATTATTTCCACCGCAATTACAAGCAGTAGAACGGAGATAGTTCATGTTACTACCGTTAAATGCAGCACATCCCGTGTTTCCTACTACAAATGTGACATCTGGTGGTTCCTTGATGCATGTGATAGAAGGTCAGGAGGAACGTAAACAGTTTCTCTTCCAGTCGTCCATGGAGAGTACAGCCGGCAGAGTTTGTAGTGACTGGTTCCTGCAGTATTTTCTAACCATAACTGCTGTATAGCGAAACAATGCCTAAATCGCACTTGCTGAGAAAATGGATTGCTACAGATGGACACTTCACTACATACGGTCGAGTAGTCTTCTGTCAGGCATGCTCCAAAGAAGTAAGTTTCCCGTAACTGATCTAAAACCTGCACTGCAATACCCTAGCTCGCTTACTGAAGAGTACTTAGGATTTGGATTCTTCATTTCAGGTTAAATGTGAGCAGAAATCCCATCTTGAGAAGCATAAATCTGCAGCTGCTCACATGGCTAGCGTAGCGAGGAGAAATAAGTCCAGCAACAACAGTAAGCAAACGTTTATTTCTTCCACAGTTGGCAAGCCTGAAGATAACTTTAACTTTTGCCTATGTCAGGCGTTGGTGTCTGCAAACGTCCCATGGAACGTGCTAAGTAACCTGACCATGAAAGCATTCTTAGGAGACATCAGCGGCCGCAGTACACCTAATGAATCCACTTTAAGGAAGAATTATTTGCATCCTGTTTACCAGAAGACATTAGATTAAATAAGTGAAGATATAGGCGATCACTATATTTCGTGTCTTGTCGATGAAACATCTGACAGTTGCGGTCGCTTCATCGTGAATGTGGTAGTAGGTAAGCTGGATCAAAATGAACCAGGTAACGCTCATGTAATTCTTTGTAAAGAAATAGAACAAACTAACAACAGCACAATAGCCTGCGCTGTGAGGGATGCTTTACGCATATTGTTGCCAGCAGAGAATCAAGATAGTAAGTTCCTTTTGTCAGTGACAGAAGTGCTGCCTACATGTTGAAGACAGGGCAGGTTCTACTGTTCTACCTGAGCATGCTACACCATACGTGCTTGGCCCACGGCCTGCACCGCCTTGCGGAGGAGATTAGAAGCAACTTCAGTGACGTCAACAGCGTGATTTCTTCAGTCAAGAAAGTTTTCCTCAAAGCCCCAACACGTATACAGTTGTTCAAAGAGAAACTACCAACAACACCTCTTCCACCTGAGCCGATACTTACCCGCTGGGGAACTTGGTTGTCTGCCGCTATTTACTATGCCGAGCACCTACGAGGGCAGATCAGAAAATAAGTTGCACTTCCCAGTTATGGCCATTTATTACACCACCTATACAACAGCAACACAACTATAACGACATACACTGTAACATCACTTTTCCACATAGTTTCCAAGATACTCCAAACATTTCTGCGAACGCACAACCAACTTGTCGATGCCGGATGCATAGAAATTTCCTCCAGCGTTCTGCAATCACTCGGAGACAGCGGCCTTCACCTCCTCAGCGATCTGGAAACGTCCACCACCGAGCTCCGTTTTGAGCTTACCGAACAGATGAAAGTAACATGACGCTAGGTCGGGACTGTAGGGTGGATGTTGCCAGACCTCCCACTTGAAACACTGCAGCGGTTCTGTCGTTTGGCCGGCCTTGTGAGGTGTTGCGTTATCGTGCAACAAAATCACACCGGCGCTCAATTTCCCACAGTGCTTCTCTTTAATCGCTGTACGTAACCGGTGCAACGTTTGACAATATGACGCCGCGTTGATCGTCGTTCCTTTCGGCATTAATGCCACGTGCAGCAAACCCTCCATGTCAAAGAACACTGTCGCCATAACCTTTCCGGCTGAAGGTTGAACCTTGGCCTCCTTTCGTTCTGGTGATGATGGGTGCACCAATTCCATTGATGTTCTCTTCGTTTCGGGGGTGAAGTGGTGGACCCACGTTTCGTCGCCTGTGACGATTCACCGCAGAAACCCGTTGCCATCTGCAGCATAGCGTTGCGAAAATGCCAGGGAGGATTGGAAACGTTGTCCCTTGTGCTCATCGGTGAGAAGACACGGGACCCATCTTTGACACAGCTTACGATATCCAAGTCCTCGTGAACAATGGCAAACACACTGCCATACGACACGTTCAGCTGCGTCGCGATTCCTCTCAGTTTAATGCGCCGGTTCTGTCTAATAATCGCATTCACACTGTTGACCTTTGCACGGGTCATGGACGTTGCGAGCCTGCCTTCGGGATGGTTGTCCGTGATATCCGTGCGTCCGGCTTCGAATTGCTGACACCACTTTACGATACCTTTCCGGGAAATGGCCCGCTCCGCATACACAGCACTAATTTCACGATGAATGTCCGTGCAATTCTTCCTTCTGGCCCATAGGAATTGGATTGCGGCACGCACCTCATATTTGGAGTGAACGTCCAATTGACGCGCCATTGCATTTGGCCGCTATTCACACAATACTAGACGAGACACCACAGCGACCTGCCTAAAAGACGTGTGGGCAGTGTCTGTCCCTTTCTCCGCTGTGCCCACGTTTGCAACACACAGCGCGCTGCTGCGGCGCGTTAGTGCAACTAATCTTTTGATCCACCTACGTAGAAGGAATTAAAAATGTCAATGACTTGGATGAAACAGAAGCTTCCTGCATCGCAAAGGCCGAGAAATCGCTCAAGTGCCCGACCCTCGTCGCTTCGCTGGCAGATATTAAGACACATTTTTGTTTTATATCAGAAGCTATTCTCCAGTTGGAAGGTGCAACCTTGCCACTCAAAGATCATTGGCAATGTTTCCAGAAGAGAAATACCTGGGCCATTGGGAGTGGCATGTTCTTCGAAGCTGCAGAGGATTCTTCAACGCAATCCTGGTTTTGAAGATATGAAAGTCATCAATACAGTATTACAGGGAGAAAGGTATTCAGGAAAATTACCCCTACAACCTAATGCATTAGCATCTATGTACTACGCTCCAATGACGTCATGTTCCATTGAAAGAACTTTTTCGTCATATAAGAATGTGTTACGTGACAACAGGAAATCATTTATGCCCGACAATTTGGGTATGTACGTTGTTATTTACTGCAATGCCAAAAATAACTTACAAAGGAAACACTACAGTGTATTCTCTGTGTATTTTTTTGAATATGGCAATGTAAACTTTTGTGAAATAAGTACATAAATAAATTTTACAGAACTACGAAAACCAAAAAATATTGCTGCCTGGAGGCAAAACATAAAATAACCTATTTTAAGAATACAAAAAAACCTAAAGTGAAGGTTTATGCCACCCAAAAATCCAAGCCCTAGCTATGACCGAGCCTCGAGGCGAGCTATGTTCGTTCGAACTTGCCCCTTCATACTCGCTCCTTCACGCGCTGTCTCAGGCACAGGTGGACGTGCTTTTTTTAGGAGTTTTTAAATCATTTTTTCTCACAAATAACAAGATACAGTATTAACATACAAAAGTAACACAACAAGCAAAGCACTCAATCTCTTATTACAGTATAATGTTCACTAGTCAAAAGTCCTTCTGTCCTTGGAAAAAACCATCTGCCTTTGCTTGGACGTTTCTACTGATGGTGGAAGGATGCGGTAACACATCAACAATATCTACTTTTCCAAAATTAGCACCGACATTAATCAGTTCTTGCCCTAATTCTTTAAAGCCTTCTGCGGCAACAGTGTTAAACGGTCGGAAATATTTGGCACACATGAAATCACACGCGCTAGTTACGGTTTGCTTTGTAATGCCGGGTAATACTTGGCGAGAAAAGCCAGCATTAAATTTTCAAACGTGGTTCTTTTTACATGAGTTGTACCGGGTTTATATGTTAACAGTGCATTGAACATTTCACAGGAAACATACTGAACCATACTGTTCATGGACCAATAGTATAGATTTTAGTATTGGATATTGGGATTATATAAGACCACCCACGAAGTTATTGTCTTATGGTATATTTCATAAAAGAGGCCAGAAGAAGCGTTCTTGTGTGAAGAGAGCTGGAGCGTCATTATGAGAAATCTCCAGAACCTCATTAAAGGGAGTTATGTCCCAAGCCAAGCCTCTTAATGAAGATTGGGGACGCTTCCCGGATCCCGGCAAAACTTACCTTCGGAGGGAAGAAAGAATTAAATTAATATCTTTGGTTACGGAAGAGTTGCATTGGATTTGATACAAGAATTGCAACCTGCATAATGTCTGCTTTATTTTGATATGCATTAGGGCTGCAATCATAAATGCATTCGTTAAATAAGGTACTTGAGGTGCGTTGTGCGGGAAAACTTCGAGTCGCGGGCGCGCGTATTCTGCACGCGATCAAGTGGCGTGGTTACGCTAACCCAATTATAAAAGAGAGGCCGCCTGGCATATCTGTCTCATTCTTTGGCCGTAAGGCTGCTTGAACGAAGTCGTCATGCTACACGTCGGCACTGCGAACAACACTTTGTTTTCGAGCTGCACATACAACTAGTACTACTGTATCGGCGAGGAAGTAAGTAATCAACTTGCATATTCAGCTAAATTCTTGATATTACCTGTGTGGATATGCTATGGTGAGATGAGGTACTGCCTGTAATAGACTGATGAACTAGTAGCTTCATATTTCTGTGAGGTTAAGTTGCAACTGACGTAAGGCTAGAATAAATATAGGCTCAGGGTAGTTCTTCCCGAACTACATGTTGTCCGAGTGAAGGGATGAAAGAACAGTGTTACTAAGAGTGGTAAAGAAACTATAGTGTACCAGGTTTAAAATTCTGAACAAGACTTGGTCAATGTAACGTGTGAGGCACGATAGCAGTGGAAACAGGCATCAAGTTTGGACAGTCTGTAATAAATGAATTTGTTTTCAGTTACCCCTGCATCAAGCCAGAACGAGCTTTACATCATCATTGCGAGAAAGCCGCAACCGGAGCTGAAGCCAACACGACAACGGGAATCGATCCAGGAACGTTGGGTGTACCTGATCAGCGCGACGTCGAAGGGTTCATCTTCCAACCATCCAAGGAGCTGTACGAAGGACTCACGCAAGATAGGATGTCTCCAAGTGTTCACCAGTATCTGCTGCCACCGTCACAGTTTGTCATGATGTGGTAAATTCAGTGGTCCACAGGGAGGGCCGCTCCGTCATGTCATCAATCACATAAGGTCAGAGCTTTCCAATTCTGTTTCAAGCATGTCATTTAAATTTAGATAGGAATAGGGGGGCCGTCAGTCAACAGGTTAGTTATGGTAGGAAAATTCTTTGTAATATAGAGCTAGGCCTCAAGCTCGAACCCCGTACATTAGGGTAGATGATAGTTTCCAGATTCCTTATTGGTGTGTTTATATTTCATTTCGATTGTATTATTTTAGCGTAAGTATTATCTTCATGGGTCAGGTCGAACTCCCTTGGTCATAGTAGGTTAGTCTAACAGGCAGACACTATTTATTGTGTCGCGTTCAGGCATTTGTTTCTGCAGACGTAGGCTGGATATTTCAGACAAGGATTCAACCCGTAATTCACCCAGCTTTACTGACAGGGCGAGCAAGTCCGAATGTTTGAGAGATGTGAGCATTATGCATGTAGCTGGCTGTATGTATTTGAGATGAGAAAGCCCAGCACAGTTTGAGAGTGTATTGGAAGCATTAGAGATGCCTTATTATGGCCATGTGACTATCGCATATTGATGTGCGTCTTTGTATTACCAAGGTTGAGCCCATGCGAGGCGGAAATAAGATTTGTTATATTGCTGGTGATCTTGAGATGAGGGCGGATCGCCCAGGTGTATTTAAAAGAGTACTTTTTAGCAGCCAGGTTACGTGAGGTATTTTGAGAGGCGAGATGTTTTTGCCGGCAGCCAGCTGAGCTCGTAAATTATGTAGATTGCCGATAGTCAAGTGTTCGGTGTGGTGAGGGTTGGTGTGTCTGACGTCACAGTCTTGAAACTCGGTGATATTTCTGTCTGCAGCTTGTCGAGTGTGTATGGAGGAAGGAGACGACCTTGATGTTTTGGAACGCAGGGAGAGATTTTTTGTTCGATTTGTTCTACTTTAATTTTTAACACTGGCACGTTTGATATTGTCACTTTGGATATGTTGGTTGCGTTCTTTTTGATTGTTTGTATATGAATATTATACGCTTTACTCTTCATGGGACTAGGGTTCGTGACCGAGTCAGGACACTGTTCATCTTGTGTTTATTTTTGTTTGCACCGGGGTTCGAAGGTACGAGACATGGTAAATTTTTGGAAACTACTGTTAGATGTGTATTTCAGCAGATATCCATCTTTCTAGATGTCGTTACTTACACTATTGTAACATGCTTGTTACAGCACAGCTGTTACGTGAAGGCAGTGAACTGGTTGTCATCGGCTCAACGTTATCTTTACCCAAGCATTTTGAAAGCTCTTATATTTTGTAAATAGATTTTGTTTTTGTAATAAATCCCTATTTGTTAAACTTTGAATGCAGCGATGTTTTCTGTTAGATTTTTTTTATTTAGCTGATTCTTACCTGATTAGTCACATATCCTAGTGTTTTATCTTTATGTTGCCCATTGATCCCATGTTATCCCTGAGAAGAGTGCTATTGGCTGGCCGAGTCCGGATATGTGTTCAGGTAAGACTATGTGCACCAGCTCACGTTTGTGAGAGTTCTTTCACTACTGTACTCTGGGTTCGAGACCGGCTTTCGCCTGGCCGGAACCAAAGAGTCCTGTAGGGCACAATACCATGTCTGCTGACTATCTGCAGTGACCATAAGCAGGAACTTCTTCCAAACATCAGAACTGAGCCCATCTCTCTTGATTAGTTTATATCCATTGCTTTGAATTTTAGCCATCACGCTGTCCGTCGATTCACGTGTCATTGTGAACTTCAGCTCAAAACAAAAGGGTAACTCAACCATTCCTTCGCCCTTTTATAGCTCTGAATTCCCGGGCTTTGCTGTATGTAAACAAGGGATTCCCTATATCTGGAAAAAACACATTGCTTGCAACGTCAGTAAAGCAAGCAAGGCCATCCTCCCTAGTCAGCAAGCTTCGCTCCGAACATGGCCTGTCGAACGAATTGGAGCAAACTCAGGCATTTTAGCTTACACGCTCCACTGATGCGTGATACTGCTTGCATATGCAGCTAGGCACATGATGTTCTGTCTTGGTTACCTGTCTCAAGTTCGAACAATGCACGACACTAGTATGTACCCTAACCCTGGTGACAACAACAGGAGGTATGCCAGATAAGCGCTTGCCTTCTTGACCTTCAGGCTACTAACACCTAACGGGGCCAAATTTGAAAATGTGCACACTTCAATACTCCTTTCCACCAGTGACAGATGTCTGACTGTAGAAATAGAGTAATTACATAGCTGAATGCGGCTCCCTGAGAACAACTAAGCATGCTACAGCCATGGGTATACTTTAGTTCTATCAATGTGGTTCCGTCAAATGAAAGCAACTTGGTTTCTTTGCCTCGGTGCGTCACGAGCCACATTCTGCACATTCATTCATCTGTCGTTATGATTATTATTATTCCGGGGATACCGTGGAGCATAGAGATGTAAGACGGCGCGGGTATGAATGGGTGGACAGAGAAAAGACCGAAGTACAATTTTAAACTCTAAATTTCGAAATTTTATTTCTTTTCTTGTTGTCTTTGTTTCTTTTCAGATTTTAAGTTTTTGAAAAAAACATTAACAACTTGGAGAGTCAGAAGCTCTTCGGCTCTTATACAAATAGTTATTCAAATCAGGTGCAATAGACATAATGATTTTAAGAGATGAGTTAGGCAGCCCAAACGAGCACTACTGCTCCAAAAGTTACAAGTTAGGAGACTGGGCTCCAAAATTGACAAAGCTTCACACACGAGCGTCAGTGCTCCACACAACTAATTAGGATACTACTCTCCAAAATTTACAAGATTCAAGCCTTTCAAAGGCACAGTCTAACCTTTACCAAAAACAAACGGTAGTTACTGTCTTATCCGCTCAATAGTCTAAATTACATTTAATTACAAAATTAAATAAGAATAGTTAACACAGGCAATAAGTACCCATTCTACCTGGCCATAGTGAAAAAGGAAAGGTTAAAGTTATTGGCCGGAAATCAAAATGTTAGGGCGCGAACACTTGCACTTCTTTGAAATTCACTTGAAAATACTTAAAAACCTATGTGGGCTTATGGCCCGAAGTTACAGAGGCTAAGCCTATACTACGGAGTTTAGTAGATGGATAGAAAATGGAAATTAAAAAAGAAGAAGATTTAAAAAGTTTACGAAATCATAGTCACCTCAATACCAAGCTGAAGGGGAATAAAAGAGGGTTCACACTCTTTTATTCCCTAAGTTATACTAAGGTCTTTAGACTTATTAAAAAATTACACTAAAGATTGAATTTTACGTAACGAAAGAATTTGAAAACCTCCCCTCAAACTAGCTTCCTGAGGCTATTAAAGGATTACAAGATGTCTGCCATTGAGCCTTCTGGAGATGGGCCAGGCTAGCCCCCTGCCTCCTCTACAAACTCACTCTACTTCTTGACGGACAGGAGGGATTGAAAGCACAACATGGTCCGAAAGGTCCCAGCTTTTATAGCGGAGAGGAAGGTTCCAGAATCCTCTGGGCCGAACCCCTGAACACACCCCCAAAACCCATTGGGTAATGAAATAAATATATTTTTTTGACTGGTTAGTAATCTTAGAATACCAAAAACAAACTATAAACAATTCAGTTTTGGAAACATATGAATAGAAAATATATCTCGAAAATGAATTGTCCATTCTCTTACCAGAGGGAGCACGTAATGCAACAGTAGAGTCATCTGGAGATAAAGTTCGAAACTTCTTCATAAATGAGTTTCACTGTTCATATAACAGATGGCATCCTAAAAGGCGCTTAGTTTGAATGTACGGAGTTGGTGTACCTCCAGTACAATTATTACTATTATTATTATTATTATTATTATTATTATTATTATTATTATTATTATTATTAAATGGCGTATGGCTTTTAGTCCGGGAGTGTCCGAGGACATGTTCGGCTCGCCATGTGTAGGTCTTTCGATTTGACTCCGGTAGGCGACCTGCGTGTCGTGATGATGAAATGATGATGAAGACGACACATACACCCAGTCCCCGTGCCAGCGGAATTAACCTATGACTGTTAAAATACCCGACCCTGCCGGGAATCGAACCCGGGACCCCTGTAACCAAAGGCCAGCACACTAACCATTTAGCCAAGGAGCCGGACATAATAATAATAATAATAATAATAATAATAATAATAATAATAATAATAATAATAATATATTATTATTATAATATATAATAATATATTATATATATATTATAAATATTATAAATTTATTATATTATATATATATATTATAATATATAATAATATATTATTATTATTATTATTATTATTATTATTATTATTATTACTCACGTGAATGAAAACCTTATAGCTATCTTCAACTACCTGTAGTCAGAAGATAGTTGGTGCTAAAATCTTAAGAGAGCCACTCTGTATAATAAATACGTTTCATTAATTAATATCATACATTGTTATATAGGACATTTTTTAATATTTAAGAGCATGTTTGTGGAAATTCTTGGTCATAAATGGATTTTTATTTTTACATCTTTTAGTGATTTAGGTCATACATGAATAGACTAAAAAATTAACGAGATATTATACGGCCATCACGGGTTGTGTTTTCACTTGTTATTTAAATCAAAACATAAAATAAGACTTCGGAGATAAGAGTAGTATCGCACACACTTCATGGTCTGAACGTGAATGGCTGGCTGCACGTCCGCGATTGCGTCTTGAATAGGCAATGTGTGTGTGTGTGTGTGTGAGAGAGAGAGAGAGACGTGCACTTGTGTCAGCCTGTCAGCCGTGACCACAGATTAGATGTGTAAACACATTTCAACTCACTTCATAAAGAAGAATACATATTCAGAATCTTAGAATGTGAACACTTTATCACAATGAACTGACAGGAGAGAACGTGCACTGATAAATTCTTATCACCGGGCGAGTTGGCCGTGCGGTTAGGGGCATCCACGACCACTTCCCTCCCACTCGTAGGCCTGTCCTATCCCATTGTCGCCGTAAGACCTATCTGTGTCGGTGCGACATAAAGTAAATTCTAAAAGTAAAAACAAAGATAATTCATATCCATACACAGTCGCGATAGCAATTCGGTATAATTATAGACTCGGGACTGTAGAACTGCTCACGCTTTGATAATCAGCTGGTCGCGACTGAGGCATTCAGGGCCCAGTCAAAAGCTTCTTCTGACTTCACCTAAAACAATGTAATACATACGTTTAGCAGTTATGGCCACAGGAGAGGCCTGGTGCAGGTCTTTCGAACGGATGCCTATAGATGACCTGCGCATTTGGGAGGATGGGGTCGTGCCTATGATGAATTCTAATGTTGAATTGTTGAAGACAGCACAGAAGCTCTCTCTCTCTCTCTTCTACACATACACACAGTCCCTAAACTAGAGGAATTAACCAATGAATGTTAAAATACCCGACCCGGCCGGGAATCGAACCCAGGACCCCTTAGACAGCTCGCTAACCATTTAGCCATGGAGCCGGGCAGAAAATAAATAGTAAACACTGAAACATATTCTATTTTAATTTTTTTTGTAATTATACACACATAGGGCCATAATATTGTTACGTGCTCAAGCGACCGTCAGCCTTGTAAAGGAGAGGGCATATAAGTCTCTCGTAAGACCCCAACTAGAATATGGTTCCAGTGTATGGGACCCTCACCAGGATTACCTGATTCAGGAACTGGAAAAAAAATCCAAAGAAAAGCAGCTCTATTTGTTCTGGTTGATTTCCGACAAAAGAGTAGCGTTACAAAAATGTTGCAAAGTTTGGGCTGGGAACAATTGAGAGAAAGAAGAAGAGCTGCTCGACTAAGTGGTATGTTCCGAGCTGTCAGCGGAGAGATTGCGTGGAATGACATTAGTAGACGAATAAGTTTGAGTGGCGTTTATAAAAGTAGGAAAGATCACAATATAAAGATAAAGTTGGAATTCAAGAGGACAAACTGGGGCAAATATTCATTTATAGGAAGGGGAGTTAGGGACTGGAATAACTTACCAAGGGAGACGTTCAATAAATTTCCAATTTCTTTGAAATTATTTAGGAAAGGCTAGGAAAACAACAGATAGGGAATCTGCCACCTGGGCGACTGCCCTAAATGCAGATCAGTATTGATTGATTGATTGATTGATTGATTGATTGATTGATTGATTGATTGATTGATTGATTGATTGATTGATTGATTGATTGATTGATTGATTGATTGATTGATTGATTGATTGATTGCCGCAACCCCTTCGGTATTACCTGAAAGGGGATAACTAAGCCAGCTCGGGGAACTTCCCAGTTCACCCGAGAACATGCCACGGCCCTTCCTCTATTGTTTCCTTCATCTAGTTTCTCCATGCGGTTTCTGGAAGATACGACGGGAAGGTTCGATCTCCAGCTGAACCTTGAATGTTCTAGTGGGCCAGCATCGAGGTATAAATACAAGGCCCCTGCGAACGAGCGGTTAAGCCACCTATCAAGGCAAAGGGCCAAAGGGTGACAAGCGTGGCCACCCTAAATCCCAAGCAGGCCCTTCAGGCTCAAGCGCTTCACGCAAAAAGAATCCAGGTCCTTCAGGCAAAGAGGACCCTTCAGTTCCTGCTGACCCTTCAGGCACAAAGGGCCAAAACCAAGGCCCTTGAGGCACGCAGCGCCAATCAGGCGGAGGCATTTTAAATTTAAGCCCGTACGGACGGAGGGTAAACACAACCCCGGGCCCTCAGCCCAACCAGCCCCCACCACCGTCCAAGCTAAGACCCCAGGCAATAACAACAAGAAGGCCCAGTCCCATGTACAGAAACAAAGGCAGGTTAAGTCCACGCGAGCTACCACTGAGCTACCTGAGGGCCCGCCCCAGGCCAGCTCCACCCCCCACAAGATACCTGCCGACAGCAAACCGGCATCCGCACTACCCCTCCCAACGCCCGCCCCTACCACTACACCAGCCACTACCATCCCACCACCTAAACCTGAAACACTAATACAGGTGCAACAGCCAGAAGGGAACATGGCAGGAAGGGTGTTCAAGGAAAAGATAGACGAAATTCTGGAAAACGTCTTTCCGAACTTGAACCTAACCGCGATCATAACCTCTGGAGTTATGATAGCCAAAATGCTGGCCGCGACCCTATCACTCCCATGGCTAGGTGACTTGGCGAACGCAATCTCCGAACTCCTGACCCTGGATGGCTGAACAAAGATAATTACAATAATAATAACACCTACAACACACAAGAGCTTCGAGTTCTAATATGGAACCGCCAGGGTGTCAAGTAAAGAAAATATGAACTCGAAGCCTTCCTAACAGCGAACACCATACATGTAGCACTCCTAACAGAAACGTTCCTCCCACAGGGGAGGAAGTTCACCATAAGAGGCTACAAAATACACAGAAGTGATAAGGCTAACGGAGTTGGAGGAGTGGCAGTCCTAGTAAGGAAGGACATCAAGCACATGGAGGTAGACATGCCAGAGCTGGTCACGCTGGAGGCATGCGGAATAGCCCTACCAGTGCAAGGAACATAGCGGCGTACTCCAGACCGACAAGACTAAACACTCAGGACATAGAAGCAGTACTAAGTCTAAATCGAAACACAATGCTAGGAGGGGACTTAAACTCGAAACACGCCAGCTGGGGATGCCTGAAACCAAACCCAGCAGGCACAAGGCTGTATAACTACATGCTATCCCAGGACTATGTGGTAACAGCCCCCAGCGAGCACACGTCCCTAGCACCGAACGATCACGTATCCGACATACAGTTACTCCCATAAATATTCGGTCACTCTGATTTTTGACACACTTTTATTGGGTAGCTGTTCTTACACTATAATGATAACGTATAATACAACGAAACATGTAGGAAAACATCATAACACGTTCTACAAACATTGTGATGTAAGACAAAATCTTCTGACAGTCATTAGTACGCCATCTGTCGTACTTTAAATACAAGCAGTAATACCAGTGCCGCCTCAAAAATATTCGGCCACTACACAAAAAGCAAAATACTCTCGCATAATTGACAACCCTGTTAAACATTCGGTACTTCGTAGGTCCAACTTGATGTTTTATGACCTCTTCCAGTCGATTCGGCATACTGGCGATAACTTTCTTGGTATAATCAGGGCTTAATGCCGCCCATTCTTATAGAAGTCTCCTCTTCAATTCTGTGAGGGGCCTTGGCGGCCGCAATTGCAGAGCTCCCTTCATTCTACTCTACACATTCTCGATGGGGTTCAGGTCGGCTGATTGTGGTGGAGTTTCCAAAACATTCGGCAGTTGTACAGCAGGCGCTCCATGACAAGTTACGACTTGTCTTTAGGGTTGTTATCTTGGTAGAACTTCAAAGTACGCTGCATACCAAGTTGTTCCGCAAATTGTCGCAAACTGTTTTTGAGGATAGCCAAAAGCCCTCTTTTGTCGAAGTATGTTCAGTGAAACTGAGTGAACAAACCCCGTTCGATGCTACAGACCCCCACACAATTGCACTTCCTCCACCATATTTTACCGTTGCTTGTAAATTGCTTGTTTTCAGTTCCTCATGACGTTTCCGCCACACCAATTGCTTTCCATCGGACCCGAAGACGTTGAACTTCGACCCATCAACAAATAAAACATCCTCTCACCAAGCACCGGGTTTGCTTCCATAGGTTTTTGCGAACTCTAGCTGCTTATTTTTATTTACCGCACTAATGTATGGTTTCCTCTTAGCTCTTCTCTCAAAGAAATCATTACTTCGCAGTGCTCTTCGCACGCTTTCAGTACCCACATTCTCTCCACACCCCTCTAAAACAGCTGCTGCCAGTTTCGGGGCACTAATTTTCGGAATTCGTTTCACATTACGAAGCACAAACCGCTCCTCTCGTTCTGTCCGCCTTCTTGGTCTGCCTGTCTGGGAAATGGAATCAATTCTGTCTTCATTTTTGAATCGTCTTATTATATCTCCAACTGCTGTTCTGCTTATTTTAAGCATCTGCGATAACTTTCTATGCGATTTACCTCGAGAATGATGGAATATTACGAGCTGGCGTTCTTCAAACGTGGTAGTGTGTTGTCTTTTGCTCTCCATTTGATATCAGTCCGCAACACTGCAGCAAATGACTTCGGCACGACATGTCTTGCGGCACCGCTCTACTGAACTGAACGTTTTGCAACACTATGAGCCCTGTCGCCGTCAAAGAACAAAGCGACAATCCTGGCCTTTCCGGGTGACCGAATATATTTGAGGCGTGTCATTTCACCCATGTGCGCAATGTTCCTTCTTTTACAGCATACTGTACATCAATGCTCCTTGATTCCTCTTCTACATAAGCAAACACATGTAGTTCCATTAGTTGGACACATTTGGTTTCACATTCTCCCCATGGTTACGTTATTGTCATCACTTTGCCGTGGATTTTATCAGTGGCCGAATATTTATGGGAGTGACTGTACTAGACATAGCCCTATTGCGACATATTCCTCAAGGGCACAGCATAACGGTAGTGAACGACCTGGGGTCGAGGCACCAACCAGTGATATTTACACTAGACGCGAACCCAGAGGAATATGAGAAAAACCCCAAACGCCGGCTCAACTATAAAGCAGCCAACTGGGGCAAATTCGAACGCAAGCTAGACACACTCCTACAGGGACGCGAAGGCATGCTATTAGACAGCAAAGCCCATACTGACGAAGCAGTCTTAACCCTATTAGAAGCAATTCAAACAGCCACAACTGCGAGCATACCGCTAAGCAAACACAAATAATCCCCTCTTTTCAAGATTCCAGCTCACATAAAAGAGTTAATACGCAGGCGCAACAACCACAGGCGTAACTGGGTTCGACATCACAGAGTCGAAGATCGCGAGATGAAAAACGAATTAAACACGGAAATACAAGCACAATTACTGGAATGCAGGTCGTGCCAAATACCTAGGAGTAGTCCTAGACAGAAAGCTCATCATGCTACACCACATCAAAGATATCCAAAGAAAAGCACACATACGACTTAGCCAGCTATATCCTATACTGCACAAAAAGTCCAGTATAAACACGGAAGTAGCTATAAACATGTTTAAGGCCCTAATTAGACCAATAATCATGTACGCAGCCCCAGCGTGGGGGTTCACTGCAATGACGAACCTGGATAAGCTGGAATTAATATAAAATAAATGCATACTCCCTTACGACACGCCAATACGCCAACTACGCGGGATTGTGAAAGTCAGCTCAAAAAGGCACCAGATACGTAAACAGACACTAAAAATGTACAGAAAATCATGGAGTAGTAAGTTCAAACCCGTTAGTAAGCGAGATGGGACGCTACGACGTCGATCCTTACACAAAGTATCCCACACCGAAGCACATTCTGTTCAGCCACAGGGTTGGGTGGGCGAAGGGCCGATAGCCAACCCCTTCGCCCCAAGCTGACACCTATATACCACATAGACCCACACACTGCAGGCACCTATGTAAATATGTTTCAGCTGTCCTAGACCCAGGGACCAGGCGAGGAAGATTGATAAGAAGTACAACTTAAGAAGACGACGGCAACGCAGCCAGACGGCCAAGGACGTATTAATCCACCCCCGACAGAGACATGGGAGCGGAACACCAGCCCGCGCCTTACAAACAGAACTAATATCTATCTGTTTAATGAGTTATTTCACTTCTATTTAGGTAGAACGCTGGACATGAGAGCAGGCAAACAGCCGTCACTCCAATAAGAACCTATTTATACATATGTTATTAATAACCTTAGTTTTAGATCTGCAGTGAGAAGTGTGTTCCAACAACACCGCATAGAGGGACATCGACGGGCGGAAGAAGATAGCCCCTTGCATGCAATGCTTGGCTCTAATTCCCCCTCTCCAAAAGGAGACTTGGCACCAGGGACTGCTGGTTGCTGGACAATGGGACGAACCTGTGGCCCAAAGCCCAGACGCTAGCTTCTTGTTCTTCAGTGACAAGAAGGACTGATCCCCATAATAACAGAAAATGGCAAGGAAATGGTTATGGTTGCATGACACTTTCCTAACTAACACAACCTCTGGTCTTTTTCCAGCCCACACCCTTGCATGTGCTATCAAAAGATGTCAGGTTTTACATGTAGGCTCTTTCTTCTTTCTGCCTACGTGGTATTTCCCTGACCCTTCAATACCATACCTCAACACCACCTAACCAACACAAACTCTTGCCGTGGTAGCGAGTCTAACTCGGAAACCGGCAGATACTCGTTGTATCACTTCCCACTCTCCCTGCTATCTCTTTTCTACTTAGAAACTAATAGCATGTCTGAGGCAATGTAGATTGTGTCGATTGCCACGCTGGGGGAGCGGGCTACGGGGGCCCCCCGTAAAAAAAAAAAAAAAAAAAAAAAAGCGAGCGGTTGTTGTGGTGTCGGTGAGACCAGTGAGTGCATGGACTGGCGACGACGGAACGGAAGACTGTACTGAGTGTTCGTGTATTTCTGCGTGAGTCAGATAGGGAAGCCGCTATCGCGAGTGTAGAGGTAAATGGACCTGTGTTAATGTTCGCTGTTGTGAGTATCGTCCTGCTGTTAAATATTGTTGAGCTGTTTGGTTGTTAACTGCATGCGACTGTGTGAATTACTGGACTGTCTGTGGAATCGAACCAACGAACAGCCATCGTATGTTGTGTAGCCAGTGGCACTGTGTTCAAATCCAGCGGTCTACACGCAGCTGCTGTATGAGTTGATTGACTGGGCTTGGGGAAGTGAAGCTGAGGCTTAAGCGTCTGCAGGTAGACAAGCGGGCTGGACCTCCTACTATGCCGTAAGGGAGAGGTATTTGTGAATAGACTTGTAATTAGTAAGTGTGGCCATTCATAACTGGTTAGACTTGTGTGTGTTTAAATATGTGTGTGTGTGCATTCATTACGTCATACTTAAATAAATTAGAGTAATGAAACAGATGGAGTTTTATTCGTAACAATATGATGGTGAATGGGAGTAAATAAAAATAATGCATACAGGCAAACAGAGATGCAAATAAATGTTTACTATGTTCTGAAGAAATGGGATGGGCACACCCTATAAAAGAATGTTTATAGACAAAGGAAATAAGAGAGAAACTTGTAGACGAGAATTATATGAGAACAATTGCTAATGAAAATCAGTTGTATACGATTGTTTTTTCACAAGTTGCTTGGACACAGATAGGTCTTATGGCGACGATAGGACAGGAAAGGGCTAGGAGTGGGAAGGAAGCGGCCGTGGCCTTAATTAAAGTACAGCTCCAGCATTTGGCTGGTGTGAAAATGGGAAACCACGGAAAACCGTCTTCAGGGCTGCCCATAATGGGGTTCGAACCCACTATCTCCCAAATACTGGACACTAGCCGCACTTAAGCGACTGCAGCTATGGAACTCGATGCATACGATTGAAAAGTTATTGAACAGAGCGTGGGTGCACCCGGGAAGAATTGCAGAATTATTCATCAATGTTAGGGGAATATGCGGAAGTAAGTTAGTGGAGGGAAAATAATTCTTGATGCATGCTAGATTGTATCAGAATTGTTATTATGGGAATATGGGGAAGTAAACTGGTGGAAGGAAAATAATTATTGATACATCCTATTTAGTATCAGAATTGTGACAGACAACGTGGACAATATAACTCGGTTGAGGTCTAGAGCAGTTAGGTACGTAGATTGTAGTTATAAAATATAATTAATTTATCGTCGTATTCTGCTCACCGAGTGGACTGCTCACATTAGCGTGACAGTCACATTTCAGAAGGCGGACATGGTTTGGAGGGACTGAGGATGATTTTAAAAATATAATCTGCTTTACATCGCACCGACACATAAATGGCTTACGGCGACGATGGGATAGGAGTGGGAAAGAAAGGACCGTGGCATTAATTAAGATACAGCCCCACTATTTGCGTGGTGTGAAAGTGGTAAACCACGGAAAACTATCTACCGGACTGCCAAGAGTGGGATTCAGACCCACTATCTCCCGAATGAAAATCGCAGCTACATGGCTGGGCATGCTCCAGTCGGTACAGAAAAGAATTTGCTGTGTTATACGAGGTATGAGCGCATATGTCGGTGATTTATTATCGAATCGAATTATTTAGTATCTACTGCTATATGAATGCAAGTTTACAGGGTACTACATTATCTGTTGATAGTTTAATGATAGGTCTAAAATGTTAGATAGCAAAGCAAAGCAAAGTCATCTCCGTACAGGCCATGAAGGCCCTTGGAGGGGTAGAAGGTAAAGGCTTCCCCTATCCGGAATCTCGGCACTTGATGGGGTAGAGTGGTTACCTCTACGTCCGGCCGCCTTTTCCCCAGGAATTAACCTGGTACTCATTTTGGTGTAGGCTGAGTGAACCTCAGGGGCATGTGCACCTGCGGAAGTGGAAATCTCGTTTCATAAATTTTACGACTTCCTGACGGGGAACTAAAAGTTTATATGCATACTGATATTGAAATAACTGAAGTCAATTTTAAGAAGTTGTTCGCAAGAACAGGCAGCAACCCAGGTTTCTTAGTGTTGCCATATGAAATGTACTGTACATAATAGTGCGTAATATCCAGATAATAATATTTTTATTCAAGAACAATCCTGAAGAAAATTACGCTTCTAGAAGGGCAGCACATGTTGACGAAAATACATCTTAAATGAATGATACTTGTGAATATATTTGTGAATATAATCCTGATTTATGAGAGTTGTTGCTTTCCTCCTGATGTGGGATGGAAGTAGGATTAGATGGAAGAACCAACAAAGATAAGCTCGCCGTAGATGATGTAGAAAGATGAGTAGATGATTCTTCTTGAGCTTCATCCAACACAATTTAGCGTTGATATTTTTGTGAAAGACAGCTGCTCTGAGCTGTGATACAGAGTGGTCGGAAACAGCGTGAGTCGGATATATGAGCGTAAGATACGTCTATATCTCGCACCATTGTCTTTTTATAAGCTGGTGAAGTTAGCCAATCAGATCGCTTCGCGGGCGACTTCAGATGGGCTTTGCGAGGCGGTGTTGCTAAGTCTGTACGTGGCTTATGGCCGGCTTGAGAGCGCCAATAGAAGATATAAACTTCTCCAGGGGAGGGACTTGAACAAGGACCTCCCTGCTGATAGTCTCGGCCTGCAGCAAGCACGCTACGATGACAATGGCTGCAACCCACGATGTGTTAGTGTTTGATGCTCATTTCTCAGCAAGGGTCTCAAGCCCGACCAAGCCACGTGCAGATTTAGAAACACCGCCTCGTAAAGCCCATTTGAAGCGATCTGATTAGCTGACTTCATCAGCTGAAAAATGTCAACGGTACGATATATAGACGTATTTTTTTTCAAATTACCTATTAGTATGACCAACGCTCCAGCGCTTACGGTTCATGTTGCTTCCGATCACCCTGTTTAGGAGAGTTATACTTCACAAAGTGGTCATCTGCTGGTTCCTGTGGTATCGTGATGAGTGGGTGGTACTTCACATTTATAAGGTACTGACACGAGTTGTCCCTTCTCGTGCTAGAAACGTGCATTGTCGTATTGCATCGTACATTTTCAATACCTTACAGTTCGGCTCCTTGGCTAAATGATTAGCGTGCTGGCCTTTGGCCACAGGAGTCCCGGGTTCGTTTCCCGGCGGGGTAGAGAATTTTAACCATAATTGGTTAATTTCGCAGACACAGGGGCTGGGTGTATGTGTCGTCTTCATCATCATTTCATCCTCTACACGACGCGGAGGTCGCCGACGGGCATCACATCGAAAGACCTACATCTGGCGAGCCGAACTTGTCCTCGGACACTCTCGGCACTAAAAGCCATAAGCCATTTCATTTCATTTCATTTCATTTCGGTAACTTACAAAAATTTGTCTCCTCGCATCTCATAAAATCTCGTCTCTCACTAGCGCCAGTGGCGGCGATTAGAGCAGAAAACATTACAGGAATTATGAAAAAAAAAAAAGCAATTTGTACAAATCCTGTTGTCTTATCAGCTAATGAAGTCATTCCTGTAATTCCTGTAATTATCAAGAAACATACGCTCAAAATGTCGTTCGTCGCGACAAACAGATTCGTGCAGCGCCACAGCAAGGGGTGAAGACTCGCACAGCAACGTGTAGCAAGCGTGTGGTGTGAGGAAGGGTAGCAAAGGTATATGTTAGCCGGTTATGGACATTTGAGGTATGATTCACCCGCTTGCCGCGCGTCAGTCTGGCAGTCTCACTCACTCAATGTGTCTAGTGTCCGTTACTTTGTTATTGTGTAGTCAACTACTGAATTAGTTTTAATTGTATAACAACGCCGTACTTATATTTAATTGTAATGCATGTGAACGTTTTATTGTATTGAATCAAAATCTCAAGAAAACTATTATTACCGCTCTCAAGTTGGTAGACTGTGAACCCTTACCTCTCTGTCGAAATTCGCTCAGAGAGCATAACAAACGTCCGCCTCTGTGGTGTAGTGGTTAATGTGATTAGCTGCCAGCCCCGGAGGCCCGGGTTCTGTTCCCGACTCTGCCACGAAATTTGAAAAGTGGTATGAGGGCTGGAACGGGGTCCACTCAGCCTCGGGAGGTCAACTGAGTAGAGGTGGGTTCGATTCCCACCTCAGCCATTCTGGAAGTGGTTTTCCGTGGTTTCCCACTTCTCCTCCAGGCAAATGCCGGGATGGTACCTAACTTAAGGCCACGGCCGCTTCCTTCCCTCTTCCTTGTCTATCCTTTCCAATCTTTCCATCCCCCCACAAGGCCCCTGTTCAGAATAGCAGGTGAGGCCGACTGGGCGAGGTACTGGTCATCCTTCCCAGTTGTATCCCCCGACCCAAAGTCTGAAGCTCCAGGACACAGCCCTTGAGGCGATAGAGGTTGGATCCCTCGCTGAGTCGGAGGGAAAAACCGACCCTGGAGGGTAAACAGATAACGAAGAAGAAGAGCATAATAAACGATATTATATAGGTATTTTTTCCATTTTGATATAGCCGCCCCTCCCCACCTGCTACATCCCCCAAACCCAAGTACTTTTCATTGACTATATTTTTTGTCTCCCCCCCCCCCTCCCACGCCCCCTCACCGCTAATTCCCAATTGCCACTACTGACTAGCTCTAGGCTCGTTATCTCTTCTTCACGCGTATTACATCGTTCGTTTTCAACATCATCCCATAGACTCCCCGCTTTTCTCCGCTCTTCAGTCGCACTAGGATACATGTACTGTAGTTTGCATTCTACAGAGTGATATACGTCTAGCTCCTTGTATCCTTGGTCAGATTTCTTAGTCTATTCTATGGATTGTAGTTCTGTTGGTTTGGCTCGGATATAACTACTGTACCTGTAAATTTCGTCTCCTGGATTGTTTCGTGACTGATGGTGGCTTTATTATTAAAGATTCAGCCCCAGCATTTGACTAATGCGAAAATCGGAAACCGCAGAAAACCATCTTCAGGGCTGCTGACGGTAAAGTTTGGATCCATCATCTACCGAATGCCAGCTAACAGCGAAGTGAGCAGGACTGAGTGGCTCAGACGGTTGAGGCGCTGGCCTTCTGACCCCAACTTGGCAGGTTCGATGATGGCTCAGTCCGGTGGTATTTGAAGGTGCTCAAACACGTCAGCCTCGTGTTGGTCGACTTACTGGCACGTAAAAAGAACTTCTGCGAGACTAAATTCCGGCACCTCGGTGTCTCCGAAAACCGTAAAAGTAGTTAGTGGTGCGTAAAGCAAGTAACATTATTTAGCAGCTGCATGATCCGTACGACTTGTTCACTAGGTTTAGATGCCTCAGTAGGTCCTATGACTGAAGAGGACACGGTTAACAGTCGCGTAAAACACAACTTTTTGTTTTTGTTTTTTGTTCATATTGAAGTATTGGATGATATGCTACCACAAGTACTTCAGAGTACAACTGCAAATTCTGTGTGCCGAAGTGGTTTGAGGGAGGATTCGGACCAGTAAGCTTCACCAATCAGATTATGTTTGTATGTATTTCACTTTGGCTTATGATTTACCTACATTCAATTACACCCTGTTATCCTAATCGATTTCTGTATTGTGTCTATATTGTACACTAGTCAGGTAGCTACGAGTGACGGTAAAGAATAGATGAAATGAAATGGCGTATGGCTTTTAGTGCCGGGAGTGTCCGAGGACATGTTCGGCTCGCCAGGTGCAGGTCTTTTGATTTGATGCCCGTAGGCGACCTGTGCGTCGTGATGAGGATGAAATGATGATGAAGACGACACATACACCCAGCCTCCGTGCCAGCAAAATTAACCAATGATGGTTAAAATTCCCGACCCTGCCGGGAATCGAACCCGGGACCCCTGTGATCAAAGACCACGATGAATGTACGGGTGGAAATTGAATAATATTCCGATGTTGACGGATAGTTTATTCTACACCTGTGCAGGCACCTACTGTACTGGAATAACTACTCTCAGAAGGGCAGTCGGTTAGTTGTTGTCCTCCTATTCCTAAGGTGACGAGTTCGATCCCGAATGTGCTTGGTAGCATTTAAGTAAAACTGAGTTGTTGGCTCTAGATCATTAAAGAACTCCTTCGGGACAGAAATCCGATTCCGCGGTGGCGCCTCTTAAAATCTATAGTAACTGACGGAGTACTAAACAAGTAACATTATTATTTCAAAATTGAGTTCCCGCAAGGGAAGTATAAATTAATTTGACCGATTTAGAAGTGAAAGTATTCAAGCTTTTTAGGCCTTTCCAGTCGTGGAATTTCCACTGTTTGGCCCCACTGTGGCAGCGGGCTCGTTAGTTGGATTGCCGCACTTTTCCAAGACGCTGCAGGCTATGACACCGTTGTGACACCAGTGCTGCCTCCACGAAGCGACGGTGCACTAGGAAGATATACGTACTAAAAAGAACCGTCCAATTTTATAAATACCTGCCTTTGGCTTTTATGTATTATTATTATGATGATTATTATTATTATTATTATTATTATTATTATTATTATTATTATTATTATTATTAGTATTATTATTCGCTGGGGCCATCAAGGACCACGTTAAGTCTTATTGCATTTGACACTGAACTTGGTCTTCTTTAGAGCCCAAATTTCCCTCATTCTTTGTGAGTGAGCCTGCTTACGCTCCTCTGTCCAAGGGGCACCGTGTCTTCTTTCGGTTGCTCGTCTCGGTTTAGCCCGTTCGTCAATATTTTCTTGCGGAAGAGATCTCTGTTAAGGGCGTCTTCAGCTGAGATATCAAGCATTTGCAGATCTTCTTTGGTATTTCTAAACCAGGGAATTGTGGTTTTGGGGTTTGAATAAAAAAAGTGAAAGATTTCCTTAGTTAACTTTCTTCCGTCCATTCTTTTCAGATGACCGTAAAATCGTGCCCGTCTTTTTCTGATTGTGTCGGTAATTTTCTCTATTTTGCTGTAGACTTCCTTGTTGGATCTCTTTTGGTGGATTCCATTTCTACACTTTGATCCCAAGATTCCTCTCACAATTTTGCGTTATCTTTTCTCCAGTTCTTCAAGGAGTCCTTTGTTGGCATTTAGAGACAGGGTTTCGGCTGCATATAGAACTACTGGCTTCAGAACTATTTCATAGTGACGTATCTTGGTGTTTTGGGAAAGGCATTTTTTGTTGTAGATTGTGCGGGATGTTTGGTAGGCTATTTCCAGTGTGCGTACTCGCTCCTGAAGTGCTTCTTTGTCCAGTTCATTTTTCATGATGATCTCACCCAGGTATTTGAATTTGTCGACTCGGGTGATGTCCCCGTATTTTGTATGGAGTTTTGGTGGGGCCTCTTTGATGTTAGACATTACTTCTGTTTTCTCAAACGATATCTGCAAACCAGTTTGTTCGGCAATTTCCTTTGAAATTTCAACTTGAGCTCTAGCGGTTTCTATGTCGTTTGAGAGAACAGCAATATCATCGGCAAATGCTAAGCAGTCTGTTGCGATCCCCTTGGATTTGGTTCCTATTCTCAATGGACTGTAGTTGGTTTCCTGTAATCTCACCCGCCAGGTTCTGATGATCTTTTCAAGAACACAGTTGAAGAGTATCGGGGATAGCCCATCACCTTGTCGGACTCCTGTTTTGATGTCAAAGGAATTCGAGAGACATCCGTGGAACTTCACCTTGGATTTTGTATCGGTCAGGGTGGCTCTAATTAATGCCAGCAGTTTCAAATCAATTCCAAATTCATTTAAGATGTTTAGCAGGACTTCCCGGTCAATGGAGTCGTACGCTTTCTTAAAGTCCACAAAGACAGACACATACTGCTTGGACCTTAGTGTACAATATCTGATGATCGTTTTGAGATTTTGGTCTGTTCAGCTGCTGAGCGACCTTTTCTGAACCCTGCTTGGTATTCACCTATTTGATGTTCAACTTGTGCTTCCAAACGCTCCAGGATGGCAAGTGATAGAATTTTGTAAGTCACGGGTAGCAAAGATATTCCTCTGTAGTTGTTGATGTTCTTCATGCTGCCTTTTTTGTGTAATGGATATATCAAAGCTATTTTCCAATCTTCGGGTAGGGTTTCCTTGTTCCAAATTTCTTCTATTTGATTTTGTAAGATATCAAGTGATTCCTCTGGGGCATATTTACATAGTTCTGCTACTACTGAGTCTTCCCCCGGCACTTTGTTCTTTTTGAGACGGGCAATGTGGCGCTTGATTTCATCTCTGTCAGGTGGTGTGGAATCTGGGTGCCTGAGTAAGGGTTCCTTGGTCTCGATGGGGCTTTGCGGTTTAGAGCAATTAAGTAAATTCTTGAAGTAATCTGCCAGAATGCTGCAATTTTCTTCATTTGACGTCGCCAGTGTGCCGTCCTTTCGCTCAAAGCATAGAGATGGTGGTTTATAGCCAGTGATTTTGCGTTTGAAGGCTCTGTAGTACTCTCTGCTTTCATTCTTCCTAAAGTTTTGTTCTATCTTTTCAATGAGAGATTTTTCGTATTTACGTTTCTCAGTTCTGAACACCCTAGCTGCTTGGGCACGTTGGGTTTTGTAGGTGTCCCAATCATTTTCTGATTTCGTAGAGTAGTACTGTTTCCACGCATTGAGTCTTTCTTGGAGGACTGATTCGCAGGTACTATTCCACCAGGCATGTTTTTTGCATCTCTTGATTTCTGCAACGTCTTTGGCGGCCTCGACAAGGAGACTTTTGGCATTGTTAAAGTCACAGTCATTTGGTCTAGCCTTCTCCTGGAACTCGACCCTTTGCCGAAGTTTATCATTGTCGAAGCGTGTGATCTGTTTGGTTGTCTTCCTTGTGTTTGCGGGAATTGGTTTGAATTTGATAAGAGACATATAATGATCTGAGGCCACATTGATGCCTTTCTTTACCTTGACATTCATAATCTCAGGGCTATTTCTCCTGGAGATTGCAACATGATCAATTTGGAACTCTCCGAGAGCTTGGACGGGAGAACGCGAAGTTATTTGCTTTCTGGGTAGATGGCAAAAGTGGGTCGACATGACCTGCAGGTTGTGATTTTCGCAAATGGACACCAGTCTTTTGCCATTGGGATTGGTTCTTTTGTGAGCAGGGTAATTTCCTATAACTTTCTTGTACTTCTGTTCACGACCTAGTTGGGCACTGAAGTCACCCAAAAGAAGCTTGACATGGTGTTTGGGGATTTTGTTTAATTTTTCATCCAGTAGGTCCCAGAAATTATCAACTTCGTCTGGATCAGACTTGTTCTTATCGTTTGTAGGAACATGTGCGTTAACTAGGGCGTAGGTTTTGTTCGCGCATTTAATTGTGAGTATAGACAATCTGTCATTCACAGGTTCGAAATTTGCAACCGATTTAAGGATCTTGGTCTCCCCCAGAATCCGAACGAGACTCGTGCGCCGTGGCGTTCACGACGAGGGATTTATCCGAAGATTTACCCCCTGGGGTATGTTTCTTGAAATGTTGTGCCATCATGCTTTTTGACTTGACTTTGCTTTGGACGGGTACCCATCTTTTTACAACTAGGGTTGTTAGCCCTAGAGGTTACCTCAAGATGTTTTCTGGCTTCTGGTCATTTACCAGTCTTCGCCGTAACCCTTGCAAGGGGACCAGTTTTTTTTTTCACGGTGGTATTTTATTTCCCTACTACCCTCTGACTCTGCTGGCGACAGAGCCAGCGAGCTTCCCCAATTCCAATGCGACGCGCCCGATGGAGGTAACCGGTAAATCCCCACACGGGTATTATTATTATTATTATTATTATTATTATTATTATTCTTATTATTATTATTATTATTATTATTATTCCATATTAAAACATCAACGTCTAAACACAAACAAGTGTGAATATGACAAAAATGTTCCCTCACAACTGCTTTTATGTCGTCTTCTTTCTAGAATGGCTGTATTGAACAGAGAATGATTTAATACTCCTTCGTCCTGATAATTCTTTTTCCATTCGAACAAGTCCTTGGAAAATATAAGTTGCCGGTCTTCAGACTTTCGATGTTCATTTCTCCTGTCAAATACAAGATTTGTTTTTCTTTCTACATGTCATAACGACGCAGACAGGTCTTATGGTGACGATGCGATAGGAAAAGGCTAGGAGTGGGAAAGAAGTGGTCGTTGCCTTAATTAAGGTACAGGCTCAGCATTTGCTTGGTGTGAAAATTAGAAACCAGGGATAAAAATCTTCAGGGCTACCGACTGTGGGGTTCTAGCCCACTATCTTCAGAATTCAAGCTCACAGCTGTGTGACCCTAACCACCACACGGTCACTTAATCGGTTCCAAGATAACAAATTCCTTCCAACTTTTGCCATATTGCACTACCGTCTGCTTTTAAAGTTAAAATACTTGTGTCAAAGAAAACTGTCTAGAGCAAGCTGTTCATGGTATAAGATTTATTAACAATAAATCATCCATCCTCCATTGAGGGGGGCCATAAATGTCCGGAATACACAACTTACAGTATATAATTATGATAGTGAAATAATATAACTTTCTATGAAAAATTCGTGACGTGGAGATTACTTTTTTTTTTTTTGCTAGTGGCTTTATGTCGCACCGACACAGTTAGGTCTTATGGCGACGATGGGATAGGAAAGGTCTAGAAGTGGAAAGTAGTGGCCGTGCCCTTAATTAAGGTACAGCCCCAGCATTTGCCTGGTGTGAAAATGGGAAACCACGGAAAACCATCTCCAGGGCTGCCGGCAGTGGGATTCGAACACACTATCTCCCGAATGCAAGCTCACAGCCGCGCGTCCCTAACCGCACGACCAACTCACCCGGTAAGGAGATTACTATTTCAGGTACAAATGCAGCTAAAAAAATTGCAGAGAATTTCTAACGACCTGCAACAAGATTTTCTCTAATTCATAAAAAGGAATTTTAAAATTTTGAAGGATAGTGGCCGTTTTTTTTCATCAGGGTACCTCTGGATCGAAACAGGAGGCCTCTGACATCCCATTGACCAAGATGAATATTACATTTTATTATATGTCAGACATTGTGTCTAAATTGCTTATTTTCTTTTTTTTCCAGATTAACATCCTGTGCTTGCTGCAGGTTCCTCTCGAAGCGAATGGTAGGATCTAATAACACCCTCGCTTTATTCTCCTTATTTTATGGCTATGATTCCACTCTTCTCGTTGAGTCGTCGATAGAGTCGCTGTGAACTTCTTCGTGCACCTCCGATCCACACTGCCTCAGGCCTTGAACAATTGATTACGATTGTTACGCAGTAATTCGGTCCTCTTGCAGAATCCCAGCGTTTCGATCTCGTTGCAATGGCGGCAATGATTTGACCTGAAAGTTCTGCCGGGACCCGATCTTTCTGCGCTTAGGTTGCACGACACTTTTGTAGCATTTATGTATTCGAATGAAGATGAAGGTGACTTGCGAGACATCTAGGAGGGATTTCTTTTTTTTTTCGGGTGATCGGTGTGCAAAACCACTCTTCTCTCTTTATGAGGCAACTGACACCATAAACTGAAAAGATCAATCTCCCATTATCTCTCGCAGCTTTCTTCCATTGCTTTTAGAGGGAAGACTTTCTTTATCGATGTTGGGTTTGTGGAGCACCACATTCTGCTCTTCGGAACATTTCTGTACATGATGCAGCTGTACGTCTTTAATTGGAAGAAAGCGACTGCAGATATTATAGTGCTAAATATTAGCCTCCCATTCGGCGCAGAGTAGTTGCTATCTTTTGGCGGCAATGGGTTGAGCTGAAAGTTCTGCCGGGAACCGATCTTACTGCGGTCAGGTTGCACGACATTTTTATAGCATTTCTGAATTTATTTCGACTGTCCAACGTGGAGTTTGGTGCATCATCAGGTAGCGTCATTATTTCCTTAATTGAACTTCTTATAATTTTGTCCAGATCTTTAAGAAAAGTGCTCCATAAGTGAGTTAGAGGTGTGCACTGTAGTGGGTATATCAATCCTGGCTAAATAAATATGCAAATATCTTCAACAGTTTTTGTAAAAATGAAAGTTACGGAAAATGAGCAACAAATGGGATACAACAAATGACTGAATTTCATGGACATTTACAAACATATATTTTGAAGTAGGTAAGGGTTATTCTGCCCGAAGGCAGGTCCGAACCTCCGCAGAGGTGTTCCTGAACCGGAGTTTACGTGCGGTAGGGTGGCCAGTTCCTTTCCGCTCCTCCATTCCCTTACCCCCCACCAACAGCGCGTGGCAACCCATCCAACTCCTGACCACGCCCAATGTTGCTTAACTTCGGAAATCTCACGGGATCCGGTGTTTCAACACGGCTACGGCCGTTGGCTTTAGAAGTAGTGGAGATAATAATTATTTCTTCACCAAATTAAAGACGTTCTAAAGACAATTGAAAAATGTACTTTTCACCCTAAATTATATACAGCTCGCTGAATTTAAAACCATGTGGGTAATAGTGCACTGGAAAGTTTCCTTCGTAACGTGACGATACATCCTCACTGTACATTGCACGCAATGAAATATTAATTGCTCGTTTTAAATGATAAACGAGTGAAACATTTAGTATATACAACCAGTATGTTATCTTACTACGACTGAACTCTGCACTCCTCGAGCAGCAGCTGTTAGCAACAGAATATGTGTGTAGATAGATAAACCCAGCGACCTCCCTGTGTATATGGTCATGGGAGTCATGACTCCAGTCGAACCAAGTGAGACGTTGTTGAGTAGTAAAAAACGCATGAACATTACTTAAATATACAGTTTTCTTAAAGTTTCGTGATTTAATCTCTCTGTCTGTCTCTTATATCCTGAGGGTAGAGCACGGTGTAATGTATTGTTCTTATTACGAACTGGATATTCCGTGATAAAAGCGAGAAAGTTACTTTCGGCCCAGAATCCCGCACTTTGCTCATCCATTTCACAGGTTTGTTATAAAAATATTGACGCGGCATTATTAAGTTTTTCTATTTACCATCAGGGTCGGCTTTTCCCTCGGACACAGCGAGGGATCCCACCTCTACCGCCTCAAGGGCAGTGTCCTGGAGCTTCAGACTCTTGGTCGGTGATACAACTGGGGAGAATGACCAGTACAACGCCCAGGCGGCCTCACCTGCTATGCTGAACAGGGGCCTTGTGGAGGGATGGGAAGATTGGAAGGGATAGGCAAGGAAGAGGGAAGGAAGCGGCCGTGGCCTAATGTTAGGTACCATCCCGGAATTCGCCTGGAGGAGAAATGGGAAACCACGGAAAACCACTTCCAGGATGGCTGAGGTGGGAATCGAACCCACCTCTACTCAGCTGACCTCCCGAGGCTGAGTGGACCCCGTTCCAGCCCTCAGACCACTTTTCAAATTTTCGTGGCAGAGCCGGGAATCGAACCCGGGCCTCTGGGGGTGGCAGCTAATCACGCTAACCACTACACCACAGGTCATATTCCTTCACTCCATATAAACACTACGAAGAGGTCTGGAACTGAATCCAGACTTTTAGCGCGCAATCTAGTGAATATAAATTGTTTATCACCACCTCTCCTACCCCACCAGCCAACATTCTGATAGTGAAAATGTTTCCCAACAACGGGATTGAACCAGTTAACTATGTTAATTCATGTTAGATACTTGACGCCTCACCAAGCGGCTTACTTTTCTATTAATATAACTAGTATTTTTCATAACATTCAAACTGCCTTCGGTATGTTCAATTCTTCGAATAACCTATGATTTTTAGGTTTTTTATTATTTTAAAATTTTAAATAAACCATTTATTATTAATGCAAGTAATAATTTTTCTGTGATCAAGCTAATTTCAAATTGTCCAATTTGTAGAATCAGCGATGATATTGAGTTTTAGCTACTTTAATTTTAGTTATATGTCAGACTGTCCTTCTTTTCTAATTGACCAACGATTTTGAGGTTTATTTGGTAAGTGAACCAACTACAAGCATCCACAGTAACGTTTTTCCAGGTAGAGATTGCCATCGGAACTCGGTTCCCCAAGCTTCGGATACGTTCTAGAAATTCTTTAAAAATAATTGTGACGCCATATTTTAAATTCATTTTTAAAAGTACCTTTCATTTACACTGACTGACAGTGACAATGCAACACCAAGGAGGAGTGGTTCGAAAGGGATGAAAGTTGGGGAAAAAACAGAGACGGCACGGACGAATAATTGATGTTTATTTCAAACCGATATGCAGGTTACACAATGCGCACTGCATCGACTCAGTAGGATGTAGGACCACCGCGAGCGGCGATGCACGCAGAAACACGTCGAGGTACAGAGTCAATAAGAGTGCGGATGGTGTCCTGAGGGATGGTTCTCCATTCTCTGTCAACCATTTGCCACAGTTGGTCGTCCGTACGAGGCTGGGGCAGAGTTTGCAAACGGCGTCCAATGAGATCCCACACGTGTTCGATTGGTGAGAGATCCGGAGAGTACGCTGGCCACGGAAGCATCTGTACATCTCGTAGAGCCTGTTGGGAGATGCGAGCAGTGTGTGGGCGGGCATTATCCTGCTGAAACAGAGCATTGGGCAGCCCCTGAAGGTACGGGAGTGCCACCGGCCGCAGCACATGCTGCACGTAGCGGTGGGCATTTAACGTGCCTTGAATACGCACTAGAGGTGACGTGGAATCATACGCAATAGCGCCCCAAACAATGATGCCGCGTTGTCTAGCGGTAGGGCGCTCCACAGTTACTGCCGGATTTGACCTTTCTCCACGCCGACGCCACACTCGTCTGCGGTGACTATCACTGACAGAACAGAAGCGTGACTCATCGGAGAACACGACGTTCCGCCATTCCCTCATCCAAGTCGCTCTAGCCCGGCACCATGCCAGGCGTGCACGTCTATGCTGTGGAGTCAATGGTAGTCTTCTGAGCTGACGCCGGGAGTGCAGGCCTCCTTCAACCAATCGACGGGAAATTGTTCTGGTCGATATTGGAACAGCCAGGGTGTCTTGCACATGCTGAAGAATGGCGGTTGACGTGGCGTGCGGGGCTGCCACCGCTTGGCGGCGGATGCGCCGATCCTCGCGTGCTGACGTCACTCGGGCTGCGCCTGGACCCCTCGCACGTGCCACATGTCCCTGCGCCAACCATCTTCGCCACAGGCGCTGCACCGTGGACACATCCCTATGGGTATCGGCTGCGATTTGACGAAGCGACCAACCTGCCCTTCTCAGCCCGATCACCATACCCCTCGCAAAGTCGTCTGTCTGCTGGAAATGCCTCCGTTGACGGCGGCCTGGCATTCTTAGCTATACACGTGTCCTGTGGCACACGACAACACGTTCTACAATGACTGTCGGCTGAGAAATCACGGTACGAAGTGGGCCATTCGCCAACGCCGTGTCCCATTTATCGTTCGCTACGTGCGCAGCACAGCGGCGCATTTCACATAATGAGCATACCTCAGTGACGTCAGTCTACCCTGCAATTGGCATAAAGTTCTGACCACTCCTTCTTGGTGTTGCATTTGCTCTGTCAGTCAGTGTGTTTACGGTTCTTTCCAACACCCACTATTCATGTTCATCCATTCGTGTTAATGGTCACAGTGCATCTAAGAGTACGTGCAGAATAGTTTATGACTTTTAATAGGACTGTTGCCGGGCTGAGTGGCTCAGACGGTTAAGGCACTGGCCTTCTGACCCCAACTTGGCAGGTTCGATCCTGGCTCAGTCTGGTGGTATTTGAAGGTGTTCAAATACGTCAGCCTCGTGTCGGTAGATTTACTGGCACGTAAAAGAACTCCTGCTGGACTAAATTCCGGCACCTCGACGTCTCCGAAAACCGTAAAAGAGTAGTTAGTGGGACGTAAAACAAATAACATTAATTATTATTTACAGGACTGTTCTCGCACGTCTCTACCCCTCTTCTCGAACTCGGGACTTCGATGCAGCAGGCGTGTGTAGAACACAAAGCAATACAGCTAAACAAAGCCGCTTTGTTCGCTGAGGGTAAGTTCATTCCCCTTCTAGAACAGGAGCCGATAAATCCAGAGAGATCCATTTCAACCCCCGAACTGAGGACGATAAACCAATCAGACTTGAAGCCAGCCTCGTACGATCAATAGACGATAGAACAGGTGGTCTCAATATACCGTGTCCATTGAATGACAAGTGAGGTAACGCCCTTCAAAGAAAAGAATGGCATCAATTTATTCTTGGTGTTTTAAGACCTTTCATTGTCAATACATTTTCCGTCTTAGGTATGAAATGCCGTGGTAGCTTCCGGAGAGGTCATGTGCAGGTCTTTTGATTTGACTCCCGTAGGCGACCTGCGCGTCGTGACGAGGATGAAATAATGATGAAGACGGCACATACACCCAGTCCCCGTGCCAGGGGAATTAACAAATTACGGTTAAAATTCCCGATCTTGCCGGGAATCGAACCCGGGATCCCTATGCCCAAAGGCCAGCACGCTAACCACTTAGCCATGGAGCCGGACTCCGTTTTACGTAAAGTGGACGGAATGATGTGAGACGGTACTAAAAATTGACAATAGATTTCTCTTTAGACATTCATATTCAGCAACGTTGTTAATGTTAATTTCTTTAAAGTCTCTTCAATTTCTTCTATAGATTTTAAGAGATGCTGGGTGTCGAAACTTTGCCCCACGGGACTCTCTTAAACTGCGTCGCTTATGTCGGCATGCTGGACAGTATATATTTATTATGGATTGTTAACCTTTAGAACATCAATAAAGACGCTGTGAACGATTGAAGTACCTACTTAAATAATATTTTCTCCTATCTGGCCGTGATGGTATTGTGGTTTGCACAGTTTTTTTTCCTTTTTTTTCGCCGGGTGTTATGGATTTCATTTCCGGCAATGTCACGAATTTCACAAGTTTCCTAAATATAAGTGTACGGAGGCAAGGCTAAAGGTGTAAATTGCTCCGGAAATTACCATGCAACAAAGTATCCCATCTTTCTGAGAACATTCTGTGACCGTTCAAAATATAACATAAAATATGCGATGGGCGCCAGAAAGACAGGCTTTCAAATACCCTAAATAAAAAATTAAATAAATTAGTCGCAAATGATATGGAATCTCAGGTCGTGCCCGATGTTTTGGGAATCCAATTACGACGGCACACCTAAAAACTTGACTATGCAAATCAGGGCACTGATATGTGAAATGTAGCATTTATAAAGACACAATAAAACGAAAGCATATAACCTATTAACACCACATAATTACAAAAAAGTTAGCTTAAAAGTTTTACATAAATTCACATACACGTCCTTTCTCACGATAACCAACCAAAACTGGAGCTTGACTCAACGACTGCTGCAATTGCTGTTCCGCAGTTCGGGGATCTCGTTACTCAAAAATATTGAATTGAAATTTCAACAGGAAGGATACACGTATTATTGTGTAGCTAAACGCCTTGTTTATCTTAAACTCTCACTACGTTTTATAATTCCTCATACAACACTACCCGCTTGATGATCTCGCCTTAAATTATCTGGCTGATAACTTACTCAGGGTTTTCCAGGTGATGATGAAGTGGGGTCACTCCCCAACAGCTGGTGTGGCTTTCTGGTTCTGAAACAAGTCGCCACGCAAGAAGACAAACCTTGACAGGGTGAAGAACCGAAAAGACTAGTGTACATAACACCGCTAGTCCACTAGTCGCTTGAAAAGAAGATGACCCGCTAACATCCTCTTGACGTTATGGATCGTAATTTGTTACGACCCACTAACACCCCGTGCTAGCTAAGTAATCTGAAGGGTACGCTATTAGCGTCTTAGCTTGTTGTATACTTTTTACAAACCAAGACACGCCAAAACAGTTTTCCAAGAAATCAACCCACCCAAGCTTAAGCGCCCTGTACTCAGAGGAATATCAAAGTTTACGAACCAAGATCGCTTGTGTGCGTTGTCACACAAACTATGTTCGTAGCGAACGTGGATTTCTGTCGAGTTGGAAAACTTGGTTCGTGGCCTTGCCAGCGATGAATCATGTCTGCGCATATGTAGTGGGTGGGGCGAACATGTTCTTCCTGGCCACTGCACAAACCGATTATGACTGGCTGAGTTGATAATCTATTATATAAAATAAGAGTTTTGTCTGAACATTGCTCAGAATTTGAAAAGAATGGTATTTCGGTACCGGTCATGTCCACAGTAACAAGGAAATGCACCTTTTACGTTTCCGTAATTTCTGTCTGTCTGTCTGTCTGTCTGTCTGTCTGTCTGTCTGTCTGTCTGTCTGTCTGTCTGTCTGTCTGTCTGTCTGTCTGTCTGTACACGCATCACTAGAAAACGGTTAGAGAGAATTAAATGAAAATCGGTATGCAAATTCGGGGGATAAGTCGCTACAATCTAAGCCATAATTTTATTCACGCTGACAAATAGTAGTTTAGGGGAAGGCCTAATATTTAATTGTCAAATATTTGTGTTATTAGTGGTCTTATCTTAATAAAAATTGGTATGTAAAGTAAGGGAATAAATCGCTACAATCTACGTTATAAATTATTTTATTCACGCTGAGTGAAATGGTAGTTTAGGGGAGGCCTAAAATTTAATTCTTAAATATTTACGTCATTAGTGGTCCTATCTCATTGACAACTGGTATACAAAGTCAGAAAATGAGCTACTACAATCTAGGCTATAAATCATTTTATTCACCCTGAAGAAATGGTAGTTTAGGGGAAGGCCCAAAATGTAATTTTCAAATATTTGTATTATTAGTGGTCCTATCGATACATACTACATAATCAAAGTTGTATAGAATTAAATTTCCGACCATTTATGTCTTATACATTTTTACCTTACCGGCTATGATAACACAGATATTCATGAATTTGTATTTTTGTTGCTAAGTCCATATCGACGCCGAGCCACGAGAAAATGGGTTAACAGAATTTAATGAAAATCGGTGTATAGAGCCGGGGAATAAGAAACTACAGTCTAAGCTATAAACAATTTTATTCACCTTGGATAAAATTGCAGTTTAGGGGAAGGCGCCTAAAATTTAATTCTTTAATACCGGTACCTATGATTTGGTCTTATCGAAAAGTAATACATAACAAAAGTTCAGAGAATACAATTTCCGATCATTCGTGTTTTATTCAGTTTTACCGTACCGACTATGATGAGTGGTATTTCAGAGTCGGAAGGAAACTAAATGTGAAAGCCTACAATATCGAAAGCGCATAACATTGATCGACAGTAACATTGACCATTGTTTGTTGTGATGTTATTTGTCTCTTATTCTGCCTCTCAGCTCCGATAGATGGCATTACTACCGAGCTCGACAGCTGCAGTCGCTTAGGTGCGGCCAGTATCCAGTAATCGGGAGATAGTGGGTTCGAGCCCCACTGTCGGCAGCCCTGAAGATGGTTTTCCGTGGTTTCCCATTTTCACACCAGGCAAATGCCGGGGCTGTACCTTAATTAAGGCCACGGCTGCTTCCTTCCAATTCCTAAGCCTTTTCTCTCCCTCTCCCATCGTCGCCATAAGACATATCTGTGTCGGTGCGACGTAAAGCAAGTAGTAGTAGATGGCATTACTGATGGGTACCGAGTATAATAGCCTGACTGAATCCGGGGAGTTAGAAAACTTTCTTCTTTAGCATGCCATTCCTCTGGTTCATACATTTTCTGATACAGCTGGTACGTAACACACTGGTTCCTCATAGTATTCCAGTTGTTCGATCCCTACTCTGACGCGCTGTTTTGAATGAGCAGTGTGCATACTTAAGGCAGAGGCTGACTTAGTAGTAGTAGTAGTAGTTTAGTAGCATGGCCTGATCTAGAATTACAATTTAGTCCTATTCCAAGTTATAGCACGACAATTCACTAAATAACTCAAAATTCAACCCTGAAAAGAGCCGTTTCTTATGAAAAGCTTCTTCCTCTTCACTTTCATTAAATTCTACATTCATTTTATTCCAAATTATCAGTGAAGAGGGGGTTTCTCCTCTGGCTTGGAGGAAAAATTTGCCTCCAAGTCAGATAGATTTTTCCGCGCCAGTGTAGTGAATTGATATTTTCCGACTCATCGGGTACTCCTAGGAAAAAGATTAGTAAAAGGGCATAGTTTTTGCCCTGGGAGTCTCCCCTATTCGACCGTCTCCCTGCCGAAAAAGGACGAAGAATGTTCACGAATCACGGCTGTCTGCGGCTTGGTCATTCCAGCTCTGGAACTTTGGACTGTTGGATCGGCAGCGTTCGTTAAAAGTGAGAGAATGTGTGGTGTTTCATTTGATCGAGTATTTGCTATGAAAGCATTGCTTTTAATCGCACCATTCCTACTGACGTCATAGTAATGTATGTTCATTTCAGTTGGGGAAACCACTTAGGACAGTCTTTCTGAGGATGTAAAAACGCAGGTGGAGAGTGAGTGTCTACCATCATAATGAAAACTCCCCAACCTGATTGTGACTGATGGTATGCAAACGGGTCTATCACTACAGTGAAAATTCCCTTTTCATATGAGAAACGATATTTGGTGACTTCCCCGTCGCGTTTCTAGGATAACGTTAAGAGCTATGCAATTTAATACAACCTTGCTCACAACGTGTACACTAGAATTTCGTTTACAATGTAGAATTCCGTAGCGAAGCACGGGTACATCAGCTAGTATAATATGAAACCAGGCATTGGCAGCGAGCGGTTGATAAATAGAGTAGTCGGGATGGCAGACACTACGACCTTCATGCATCCTAGCTTTTTAGAATATTCTATAGAGTCTTTCAGAGCTTTTCCTTGTCTTCGAAAAGTGAAGTCGAGTGAATATACAGACAAATATAAGCGGGAGTACAGGAGCTACTGAGAATCCTCGATAGAAGATACCCCAGGCATATTTAGCGCTTTTTCCGTAGAGCATTGAGGAAAGTTAAAGTGTAAAAAAGTGGTACTTCTGTCTTCTTTCATTTCTCACCAACCATGAGGAAATACGAAACTCGAAATCCTACATTGATGTTCCTGTCACTGAGGAAGGGGATCAGGATGATGAGAACAGTCAATTACTGGGATCGCAGATAATAATTTGTTGCGCGAAAATGAAACTCACTAGGCATACTAAGTGGACACCGATCAGATTTTATGGAGGTACCGTACATTTCCGTGGTACCGGTACTATATAAAGTTTAGATCCGGAGCTACGAATAATACGAAGCTATCAATACTCAGATGTTTAACTGAGATACAATCTTAAAATTTAATTTGATTCTAATGCAATGAATTATAAATATCAAACAAAACACATTGTAATTACCACAGAAAGTTAGAAGAGGATTTCGAACACTGTGTACAAATTTCACGTACAGATCGTATTAATAATGTTACCATCTATCATTCTGTGTGACAATTTAAATCTGTATCTAAGATGGTGCAAGCTATTTTCAGTAAGTCTTTTTAAGTGATCATTGATCCGAATGTATTCTTTATTAAGTTCATTTCTGAAAATGCAGATTTAAAATTTATTTTTTGAACCAAAAATCGTACACAATTTTACTAATAACTTCCGAAATTCTGGATACTTATTTGCTGGCACATATTTGCACCAAAATTGTTCATAGGTTGAGGTTGAAGCACCTGTTCTGCCGAAGGAGTGTGAAAGCATCTTGTGGTGTACTTTTCTTGCCTGTTCGTAATCCCTGTTCTTGAAGATGTACTTATAACTAGTGATACATACATTTCTAACTTATTAAACATCTCTGTTATGCACTCTTTTTCTTATATATAAAATGCCCACGCAATGCACACAAAGAAACGGCTGAGCGTTATCTGTATTATCACAGAAATTATCTACCACAAAAGCGTAATATGGCGAGACTTACGAACATATTTTAGTGTGTTTTCATTTGGTGAGCTAATACATGAGTATTTCTTGTGTTTGAGAAAAAAATCTGACTCCGAAACATATTTAAGGGAACCAATATCATCCATTTCGTTTTCAAATAATGTATCTGCAACACCAATCAAACACTTCTTATGTATATCTACGTCGTTAAAAGGATTCATATGTTTTCCAAACTTCATGAAATGTGTAGAAATGCTTCACTACCCTTTTCTTGCTGCGCCATACACCATAACCTCTGTATAACAGTAGAACAGTTTTTCCAAGGCATCTATGTTTGTTTCCCTAAGGTTGTTACCAAAAGAATACTGTTCTGCAGACGATCTATGCTTGGTTTCATAATGCCCTCCTTATAACGGAACTTTTGAGTACTGCAACGGTTTTGTTACAAATCAAGCGCACAGGCAAATAGCCACGGTGTCTAGGTAACATAAAGCAATATAAATCGGTCATTTCTGATCAAAACTGTATGTTTTCACAAGCTATTTTCTTATTTTAGCGGCCGTACTTCCCAAACTGGGTTTCACAAACGAAGAGGGAAAGATATGTCATAGCCAAACGTGAGGCCAAGAAAGCTGTCGCTCAAGCTATGCGCAGTCACTATAATGACCTGTGTGCAACGCTGGATTCAAAGGAAGGAGAGAAAACTATGTTTCGCCTAGTCAGAGTTAGAAAAATTTCAGCATAGGACACTGAACACCATGTGTGCATAAAAAGCAAAGATGTTCAGCGATTACAGATTACAAACAGGACATCCTCAAAGTTGGCAACGACACTTTAAAGAGATTTCTAACATTTAGTTCCCACATCCTCCTATTCCAGAGAGTAATCCAACAGCAGGTCCTATCACTCACATCACACCAGATAAGTCACCGACACCATCAGGAGTGTGAAGAACCAAAAAACGCCAGGACCAGATGATCTTCCAGCAGACTTCTGGAAGTTGCAGGAATTAAAAGAACCCGCGATTAAATGGCTGACCAACTTTTTCAATGCCATAGTTAACTCTGGTTCTGTTCCCACTAATGAGGATACATACATCACTGTGCCTATCTTTAAGCAAAAAGGTGACCCAGCAGAATGTGAAAATTACCGTCCAATTCACCTCCTGTCGCACAAAATGAAGATTTTTGAGAGAATCCTCGATCGACGACTGCGTGAGATCGTCAGTATTAGAACCAACCAGTGCGACTACGTCAAGAGTGATGGAATAACCGACGCCATCTTCACTGCCAGAAAGGTAATTGAAAAGTACCTTGAGAAACAACAGCCTCTGCATATTGCCTTCTTTGATCTCGAAAAGACTTTCGACCGTGTTCCACATCACGTGATCTGCTATGCACTGGTATGATCATGGTGTACCAGAAATGCTTATCAATTGGATCAAGATTCTTTAGATGAACACCACAAGTTGTGTAGGTTGCGCTGTCGGCATCTCGGAGAGCTTCCGAGTGAAAGTCGATCTACACCAAGGCTCCGCATTGTCCCCATTGCTCTTTGTTCTCGCCATGGATACATTCACATTCGACCTGCAGAGGACTCTCTTATACGTAGATGATGTCGTACTTGCTGATACCACCAAAAGTGGATTGCAGCGTCAAGTTGAAGATTGGAACAGCCGTCTCTCACAATACGGTCTTAGACTGAACCAAAAAAAGACCGAATACCTGGAAACCATCCTAAGCAACGGCTCATTTCAAGTTGATGGTGAAACAACGAAGACCGTAAGCTTCAGGTATCTAGCATCTCGCCTACAGACTGATGGTGATATACGTGATGAAGTGCGAAGTTGGATAAAGGCAGCATGGGTGAGATGGAGGGAAGTCACAGGCGTACTCTGCGACAGAAGGATGCCACTACATTTGAAGTCCAAAATATACCGCAAAATAGTACGGCCTGTTGCTTTATACGGTGTTGAATGTCGACCAGCTGACAAAGCTACAAAGCACCAATTACACACCATGGAAACGTGCATGCTCCGTTGGTCGATGAGCATCACACTCCTTAATCATGTCAAAAACAACGCCGCCCGCCAGCAAATGGGCATTGCACCCATCACTGAAAAGGCAAGGGAAAAACATCTTCAATGGTGTGGTCACGTCCTGCGTGCCGCACCCGGAACAGTTGCCAATTTCACCCACACCTTTGTAATTAATGGGCAACGACCTCGCGGACGTCCAAAGTAGCGCTGGCATGACACAGTGAATGATGATATGAAGACTCTGGACTTATGACCACATGATGCCCACGACCGTGCAAAAAGGCGAGCCAAGATTATAACAGCGGACCCTGCACGAGTGGGAAAACGCTAAGAAGGAGAAGAAGAGAAGAAAGAAGATTTCCCAATATCCATTAATGGCCACAAACAACAAAATACACGTTTTCACCAACAATTCAGAACCTACCGTCTTAAATAACAGCTGCGACTTGAAGGATACTGCAAACCGGCGCGCACATATACAGTACAGTACTGCCATCTCGTGAAATGCAAGTTATTACAATTTTACTTTGTAACTTTGTTTGGCCGATCCGAAAGGCGGTTCGGATCCGGTCCGCCAATTCGTGATCACTGCCCTGTAGTTTGGTTAAAAATCCGACTGGAACAAATGTGCTACTCACATTCCACGTTAGGACTAGAAAGTTGTACCATTAGAAGATATATAAGGTTCAAATCCCGACACTGACAGTGGTCGTAGTGAGAGCTTACAGTGCTTACTTACCAGTGATATAAGTTCCCATATTTCATTTACACAAGTCCTGGAGTTCATTTCACAGTCCTACTTTCAAATAATTGCACTGGCACATACTGGATGATTCAGAGTAGACCACACGCATGTGGGGTTGTCTATATACAAGTATAATTTTGTCTGTACACTTCGAACTTTTATCATACTTCGTATTTATCCCAGATTTGGTCTACAAAATTTAAAAGATTCAGTTCAGTTTTTATCTGTGTGTCTGTTTTTGTTTGTTTGTTATATAACGAGAAAACGACTTAATAACATTTCTCGAAACTCTGAATTTTTAGTTCCAGGATAGTCGGGTATACATTATTTGAAAATGGGGTTAAAAAAGCCAAACTAAACTAAACCCCATGGTGCAACAGCCCCGAAGGGCCATGGCCTACCAAGCGACCGCTGCTCAGCCCGAAGGCCTACAGATTATGAGGTGTCGTCTGGTCAGGACGACGAATCCTCTCGGCCGTTATTTTTGGCTTTCTGGACCGGGGCCGCCATCTCACCGTCAGATAGCTCCTCAATTGTAATCATATAGGCTGCAAATTTTTGCTTTACGTCGCACCGCCACAGATAGGTCTTATGGCGACGATGGAATAGGAAAGTGCTAGGAGTGGGAAGTAGGTTTGGGCACTATGTCTCTGTTTCGACACACTGTGCCGGTGCACAGTTATGTTCCGCTGTTCCAGAACACCGAGTGTCAATTGTTCCGAAACATTATCAAGCGAGCCGGAGACACTGACTCGCCGTCCCGTCAGAAGCGCCACTATGCACTGCCCTTCGCCTACTAGCTGAACTGTGCAGCGGGCACACGGGACACGGGACTGTAACTGCGCAGTGTAGAGAGAACTTCGAGAGGCAACATTACATGCTCCGCGCCGGAAGCGCCACTATGCACTGCCCTTCGCCTACTAGCTGAACTGTGCAGCGGGCGCACGGGACACGGGACTGTAACTGCGCAGTGTAGAGAGAACTTCCAGAGGCAACATTACACGCTCCGCGCCAGTGGGAATGTGCCTGTACGGAACGTGCTGTGTGGTGTGTGCCTGTGTGTAGTTATGGGCATGGTCCAGCATAAAGCTGCAGGGAACGTGAACGAACAGTCGGAACACTGAAATTCGCGCCCAATAATCACGTTTAAAGGCTGCTTTTAGGTTAAGATTTTTCCGGTCAATATAAAAAACACATAACACGGTTACAATGGCAGTACAGGTGTTTAAAAGTAACCAATTCAAGAATATTTTCACCAGTTGAATGTATTGGCCTGTATTGTGAGTAATTAGTAATTAATATCTCGAAAATTTCCCTCAACACTTTCTCGAGAATTGACGTTAAAAATTAATTTGGACTTTAAGGAAACTTTTAAGTCCAAGAAAAATATAGATCATTGCTTTGGAATTAAAAATATAACTGGATGAATACATTGTTGTACTTTCGTGCTGTTACGCGCTCTGCACTTCGAATTCCTTCCCTCTCAACTTCCATTTACTTTCTTCAATATTTCGAAACTTTCCCTCAACACTTCCTTGGGGATTGACGTTAAAAATGAGTTTGGACTTTAAGGAAACTTTTAACTCAAGAAAAATATAGGTCATCGCTTTGGAATTAAAAATATAACTGGATGAATATATTGTTGTACTTTCGTGCTGTTACTGTATGCTCTCTGCACTTCGAATTCCTTCCCTCTCAACTTCCATTTACTTTCTTCAATATCTCGAAAATTTCCCTCAATACTTTCTCGGGTATTGATGTTAAAAATTTATTTGGATTTTAAGGAAACTTTCAAGCCAAGAAAAATATAGGTCGTCGCTTTGGAATTAAAAATATAACTGGATGAAAACATTGATGTACTTTCGTGCTGTTATGCTCTCTGCACTTCGAATTCCTTCCGTCTCAACTTCCATTTACTTTCTTAGGGGCCGATGACTTTTGATGTTAGGCCCCTTAAAACAACATGATCATCATTTACTTTCTTCAATATCTCGAAAATTTCCCTCAACACTTTCTCGGGGATTGATGTTAAAAATTAATTTGGACTTTAAGGAAACTTTGAAGCCCAAGAAAAATATAGGTCATCACTTTGGAATTAAAGATATAACTGGATGAAAAAATGTTGACACTCCAGCACAGGGCGGCACACAGCCGGTATCGACAGGCAGACACAGCCAAGACCAACTAATCAATCTAGTGCGGCCTTGACACAGCACGTTCGGTTCAGGCACATTCCAGCTGAAGCGGAGCATGTCCTGTTGCCTCTCGAAGTTCTCTCTAGGACCCAGTTACAGTCCTGTGTCCCGTGTCCCGGCACTCTGTACCGAAACACTCCGGCTCAAGCTCCTAATGTTGCGGAACAAGTGAATGTTCTGGTCTGCCCAACCCTAGTGGGAAGGAAGTGGCCGTGGTCTTAATTTGGGTACATCCCAAGCATTTGCCTGGGGTGAAAATAGGAAATCATGGAAAACTATCTTCAGGGCTGTCGACAGTAGGGCTCTATCCCACTATCTCCCATATACAAGCTCACAGCTGTGCGCCCCTAACCACACGGCCAACTCACCCAGTAATCACGTAGGCTGAGTGCACCTCGAACCAGCACTCATATCTGACTTGGTGGGAAATCGAACCCGGGACCTCCTGGTAAGAGACGGACACGCTATCCCTACACCACGGGGCCGGCGGTTCAAAACAAGAAATGGCAAATGTCTCCATTAATATTAGGCGCATCAGAAAACAGCATGAATTAAAATATAGTTTTCTACATTTTATGTCATCCATTTTTACTGCACGATGAATAGTGACGGAAATACTCCCGAAGTTTAAATTTTCACGAACTTAAAAATATTTAAAGTAGGAACATAAATATAATTATAAAAATATAATTTGCAATATTTTATAGGTTATACAATTTTGCTGAACGAGGCATAAAGATGTTCAGGAATTTAGATTTTTACTAACTTGCAAGTCCACCAACAGCGGGCATCACTATCGTTGGAAATAGTGTTCAATCGTCGTAGTGACCATCTGACTGGCGATGCCAGTGTTTCAAATGCTGGGAACTGCGTGGTCATTAGCCTCTATTGAACGGAAAGATTTCGAATAAGGCTATCGAAATGAGAAGAAAAACGTCATGACCTTTTGAAGGAAAAGTTAGAGGACAAGTTGCAAGGGGTAGGTAAAAATCTCGGTCTCGAATGCCTTAATCACAAAAATCATCTGCCGTATCCCAAGCCTCTAAAACATATCAACAGTAACATTACATTACCTGACTATTGCTGTTAACTGGAGGTGTACAGTACCTTGTCTCTTCTGATCCTAGGTGGCATTACTGTTGAAATTACAAAATCTAACATTACAGGTAGTGTGGTATAATCATTTGTCCTTCAATCAAGTATTCGTAAATCCACATTACTTTAATTCTACACAAATATTTATTAGTCTTTGTACTCTTCTACTTTTGCGTATTATCACAACTTGTTATAGTTACTTCTGACAAAGTACAAGTACAAAGTACGAGTCAAAGGAGATCAAGTACTGTATATAGAATAATTAATAGGAGCAAAGACGACTCATCGGCTGTTGCTTTGGAGCTCTGTCATTGCACCTGTCCTTGACTTGAAACATATTAATATTGTAAATCTACGAACAGCTGTAACATGCGTGACTCGTGGCAATGTGGCGTGCAGTGCAAGGACATAGCTGATAAACAGAGACAAGGATTATGTTTTCTATTACTGTAGCTGCCGATGTCAAATTAAAATTTACAGTATAATGAAACTGAGCTTAAAAATTGATTTTAACAAACTGTTTTTTACCTAGTCCGGTTTCCTGTCTGAGTGGTCAGTATTGAGGCCTTCGGTTCAGAGGATCCCTGGTTCGATTCTTGTCTGGTTGTGGGATTTTAATTGCATCTGGCTATTTCCTCTCACTCCTGGACTAGATATTTGTGTTTGCCCCAAAAAACATATTTCCATATCCACACAACATCTCCACAGAAACATGCAAGGAAAATGCATCCCTTAACGTAGAGTTAGCATCAGGAAGGGCATCCGGCCAAAAAACAGGGCCAAATCCACATACGAGACACAGTTCACGCTCGCGAGCCCACCCATATTTGGTGGAAGTAACTTTACCAACCGAAAGACACTTGGAAACTGGAGTTCGTTCCGAGGAAGTATTTGGCACTAAATCAAGAATCTAATCCAGTCTTGACGTTTGATGTGCAGCTCTTAACCCATCGAACTATGCCGCTTCACACCAAAATGAAGAAACTTATATAGATATATTGGAATACTTATTTTATCAACTTCGAAGTAATATATCTATGAGTATCTTTTTTATCTGTACGTTTACCAACGAAGAATTAAACTTGTTGTTTCCTTTACAAGTGACAATTTATTTTAGATTAATGCTGTTTAATATTTAATATTTATCAATGCTATTAGTTTATAGACTTGATAAGCTGGTAATTTTATTTGAAACTTATATTGTACCGTGACTGGGCATCCGTAAGGGGGGGGGGTCAAGTGTAGGCGCCTGCTGCCCTCCCCCCACCCACCCGTCCAAGAATTCTCAAAGAGGTTGATGTTCAATGTTTTATCACACAAGATTTTTTCATAAATTGGAGTTACTGACAGTCATCTAACACCTGTTATAACCGGAAATTTCTGTAAACAATTTAATGTTGCTGACATTATATTGATTTTTGTATTCAAGAAAAATATTCTAATAATGTCATACATTCGGCTACTAATGGAAACAATTACCAGTTTGGTTACGCCTACCCTAGTTTTAGGAGGCTCTTAACTTGTAGTGTTATATCATCTACAATCGAATCATTGTATAACAATTCATTGATTTTCCGATATTTGTGTTGTTATTAAAGCTGCTATTATAGTGAGAAGTGATTTAGTAATTTGTATCTATTTAGCGGTTATAAATTACTGCTAATAAAATCGAACGACTTAGTGACTTTTATGCATCAGGAATGGCTATAAGGTGATTTAAAAAAAAAAGGCTAAACTTAGTATCTTATGCGAAGGAGCTGGAAGTTCTGAGGAAATAAGAGCGTCAACTGACAGTGTTGAACAGAACAAAGAGTGCCGTGTTCGCGAACTGGAATATTCACAGGATATAGAACAATGCTGTGATAAAGCGCAACTTCAAGGGGGGATTGTTAACGAGTGTTGGCATGTTCTTAACGCAGGAAAATATATGTGACATTCTTAAGTGCGAATTATTGTTAAAACCATGGGTTCCACCAGTAACCTACGATTTTAAAGGCAATTTGCGAGCCTGAACCAGCCGCTCATTCAGACACCAGTGGTTGAAAGATTATTCTAGGTGGCTAGAACTGAAGGGCGCTTTAGGCCGAATTTGTGTTCTGTTTAAGCCGAGCGTTAAAAGAGGTCTTCAAGGATTATTCATTACGAAATCTTTCACAAAATATAAGGATTTTTAATGCCTGCGCCAAAGACCATACAAAATCAAATTGGCATAATCATCAGAAAAGGTAAAAAAATTTGTGAATATCTATGAAGGAAGGCAGTCTCCACCATCAGATTGAACAAAATAGAAAGAAACTGGAACCAATTTTGTCAACTATCATTATCTGTGGCACCCATGCTATATCACTTCGAGGGAAGACGTCAGACAGAGGAATTTTCCATTATTTATTGGAATTCCGCCTGGAGGTGGGAGATGCTCTACTAAAAGAACACCTCTCAAATTCTGCAAAAAATGCCAAGTACACTTCTCATCGAATTCAAAATGAAATGATAAGATTTTGTGAACAGGAATTACGACGGATACTGGTTACGGAAGCAAATTCATGCAATGCCCTCTCTGTTATTGCTGACGAGATTTAACCAAACTATGTGGTCAAGGATACGACGGTTGTGCTGTTATGGCAGGACGTGAAGGTGGAGTTGTAAAATGAATACAAGATAGGTACCAAAGGCTATTTTTTTTGTTACTGTGCTAGTCATAAAAACCTAGAAATAAGCGACCTCAATGAACTCTCTGTTGTGGATAATGCGGCAGGTGCCGTCAAGAAAATAATTAACTTTTTTCGTGGAAGTCCACCCCGAAGAAAGCAGATCTGCAGCTTACTTCTTTTCTGTGAAAAAACCTGGTCCTCAAAGTAGGAAATCATTAGGCTCTTTTCAGGGAACTTTTCCAGTATCATGAATGCTCTCAAAAATATTGCTAACTGCCGAAGTTTCATTTCCAAGACTCGACAACGCGCACATAACCTTCACTGTTCAGCATCGAACCCAGCCTTTATTGTTGCAATGCACGTAATGGCAAAATGCAGTGGCATTTTAGAACCCGTAACAAACTCCCTTCAAGCGGAAGGATTAGAGCTCTTCAAATTTAGAGAATATATTTTGTTGCTTCTGGACCGTTTTAAAAAAGCAACGATCAGATGCAATTAACCACTTTCAAAGAATAATGGTAGATGCTGAGGACACAGCTTCTAATAGTGGATTTGAAACAACGCTCCCTCGCCTCGCTGCCAAGCAGCGTCACAGGACGAACCACAGTGAAACTAGGGCTGAGAACCAATTACAGAGTTATAATCTACATTCCCAACATGGACACATTGATACAGTCTCTAGAATCACGTTTTGGAGAACAAAATAAGACCATACTGATTCTGTATTCTCTCCATCCTTGTGTTATGAAAACATTAATAACGGAAGATTTTTGCATTCCATAAAAGTTGTTTCTGATATCTACAAAATAGATAGGTTATTGGTGGACGCAGAATTGTGGTATGACGTGTGGAAAACCAAGGACTGTAAATCAGAAATGAATTTCCCGGAACTTTTAAAAGAAAGTAAGGATTTTTACCCAAGCGTAGGTGTTGTTTTAGAAATGTGTATTTCCCTGCCAGCGACAACGGGCACAGCCACTGCCTTGGTGATCTACAGGCCGTATTGTAGCGAGCGCAAGAAAGCAATCAGCTGATCGTTAGGGGGGAAGTTCACCACGTGAGTTAGTTGAGTTACATGTCAATTCTTCGTTGTTTTATTGAAATGTTAAACGCTGACCGCATGTTTACTCAGATATATACAGTATGAGACTGAGTCGTGATCGACTGCATTATTAAGTGAAAAGTCCTTAATTAGTGAAGAAAGTGTGAGCGTGTATTCATGTGAGGCTATAGGTTAAGAATATCGCTCTGCAGTGTTTTAATTTTGTAGTTTATTTGTGTAATGTCATATCCATAGCGTAAAATTAATTGAGTTAGTGCATTCAGTGTTTGATTATCAATCATACAATTGAATTAAGGTTATCAGTGAGAGAAATCACCATGCTAAGAGTTGCTGTGTGCCTGGTTGCAAAGCCAATTATAAACGAAGATAATACACTCCCGTATTTCTGTTTTCTACTGATGAAGAAAGAATTAGGTTATGGAAGAAGGCTATTCCTAGGAAGAAATGAATAGTTAATCACCACACAGTTCTGTGTATTAACCACTTTCCTAAAGACTGAATCGTGAGGGAAATAAGAGTATCTCGCCCAGATGGCGAATTAAAACTTATTATTATGTCAAAAATATGGGTAACGTTAAGTATATTTTTGTGTAAGTTGACTTGCGGCATATTTAAATTCGGTGTATGTGAAAATTCAAGTCCAATTTATGCCTTTTCGAAATGTATTGTGAAATAAGACTGCTGAGATTTTTCCTGTCAAACTTCATATCATAGGCAATAGAAGAGGGGTATTCGATGAGAACTGAATATGGAAATAAATGTATAGGCATTATTTGTTGTTTAAAAATCTTATTTTTTAACAATAACTGAATTTAATGACAGTGATAGTAAATGTTTTGTTATTGTTGGAGGTTAGATTACTCGTAATCTCTCGTGTAGGTACTGAATTGGTGGTACAGAAATATTTTATATTTGTAGTATATTGTATTGGTAATTGTTCGGATGTTTTCTATCAGTGTGCATGCTGTGAATGTTCCAGTTAACTAGAAAATGGATATAAATCGCAAAAATATGTCTCAAAGTGTTAACCTGTGCTTACGGAAACATACGAATTTACGCTACGGCGAAGGATGTGCATTGTATGTCAGAATTAACAAACATTTATGAATAGTTTGTAGTTTTATAAGGTGTTAACAGTTTCTTAAGTAAATTAAACGAGTGTGTTATTCAAGCGAAGCGGATGAGTATCGCCTTCAAGTCCCACCCAAAGCGTGACGTCACCAGAGCTACAGTACGGCCTGTACATCACCTGGCAGTGGCACAGCGGAGATGAGTTTCAGCACGCTTCGTAGGGTGAAATCTTGGCTTATCAACAACGACAAACGATCGACTTAGTGGGCTCTGCATGCTGTCTCTGTACCGTGAAAGAGTGGCAGAGGACAAGCAGAAGTTATTAAAAACGTTCTCACGCGATTCTCTAGAGAAGCTCCTAGAAGAGTGCAATTTCTCTTACCCGATTCTGATGTTTAAGTATATGTTGTTTGTCCAACCCTTGTCCCGTTTCCCTACGGGGTCGGGTATGAGGTGAGATGAAACTGTCGTGGCGGGTTCTTATGACCGGATGCCCTTCCTGGCGTCAATCTCATCAGAGTTAATGAGAGATGAAATGAATGACGTGATATATGATAGTAGGGAGAGGGTGAAACCCGGTGCCGGGGCATAGCCTACTCCTGTCGAATAGCACCAAGGGGTCTGTTCAAGGCTTAACGTCCCCATCCGACGGACGAATCACCTACAACAGCCGCATATGCCCTCACTCTATATGAGCACTGCGGAGAGGTTTGGAATTTAATTCAGGCTTTTGGCACGCAATCTAGTGATTAGAAATTGTATACCACCACATCCCCTACCCTTCCGGCCAACATTCTGATGGTGAAACTTTTTTCGACCAACGGGACTCGAACCGGCTAACCTTGGTGTCAGACCGTCTAGACTTCAGTGCCTTAACGATCATGGCCACCAGGTGGGCTCTGACGTTTAAGTACATATTATATATAAACATTTAAACAATTTTTGTCAGGTTTAAACGTGGTTTACGTGTATTTATATAAAAATAATTGGATAATATTTGTCAAGTGATAGATATGTTTTGATTGAATGAATGTGTGTGCTGGAAATCGTATTACAAAACTAAGCCTTCGAATTCGTAACGCTGCTAAATCAGTACAGTTTCTTTGATTCGTACTTTTTCTTCTCATGTAAAGTAGATAGAACATTTGCCTAGCCAGTGCCTTTTACTACTGCCGTGAAACTAAATGTGTGAGAATAAAATGAACATTACAAAGTGTGTCATTCCGTAAGTGTTTTTCATTATTCTAACAAGAGCACTGCACGATATTCATGATTGGCTGTGAAGAAGAGGACAGGCGCCATCAATGGAAAATAGCGGGACATAAATGTGTGAAATTCAGTATTTAAGTTCAAGATAAAAGGCGGGAGAAACTAAGCTGCAAATAATTTTATGAACTAAAGGGGACGGGGGTTTACAGGGGCTATTTTTGCTGTGTACAGAAGCAGAGGTTAATTACTGTACATAAAAAAACCTCAGCATTTAAGTGTAAGGCAAACTGGGGGACAGAAGAGGAAAATATTTGTATGGGCTCGAGGGGTGAGCGATGCATTTAATTGCATTTAATAAATTTCCCCAGGCAACGCAGGTTTCTACTATGCTGTCGTATCGCTCACAAATAATAGTAAAATATAAATGCGTTCGTAAAAATAAGTGGTAAAATTAAAATGCGCTTAACAAAGAAAAGCTAAATAACAAAACCAAACACAACAAACACAAATAAAACACACGGCAATTATTTTTATCTGTACAAGTTATGCCATGACGTATCGCTGCACACCGCAACATCACAATCTTCAGTAACAACTTCTGGACAGTACGGAAATAATAGAGGATTGCAAAGTGGCTCTAATACATCCATTACACAGGAAGGGAAACAAGCAAGATGTCAACAACTACAGAAGTATATCTCTCTTGCCAGTTGCTTACAAGATATTTTCAACAATACTAAACAGAGTAAAATCGACACTGGACAGTCAATTGGGTGAATATCAAGGTGGATTTAAAGAGGGAAGATCTTGCTCTGGACAGATTTTCAACCTGAAATCTATAATTCGACACAGATTAATAAACTCCAAAGACATAGTTGTAACATTTATTGACTTTTAAAAAGCTTTTGACTCTGTTGATAGGGAAACCCTAGATAAAGTAATCCGGGAATTTGGAATTAAAACTAAATTGGCAAACCTAATTCGTGAAACACTTACAGACACTATCTCGAAAGTAAAATTTATGGATGAAGTATCTCGACCTTTCAAAATAAATACAGGTGTCAGGCAGGGCGATGGTCTATCTCCACTCCTTTTCAATTGTGTCATGGAGAAAATTGTAAGAATTTGGAATGAAAAGCTGAAAGAATCTAAAATATTGCCACTCATGCTGGGGAAGAAGAACAAAGGTGTTGCAATAAATTGCCTAGCATTTGCAGATGACTTTGCCATACTTTCAGAAAGCCTTACAGATGCAGCAATGCAAGTCAATCTCCTTGAAAAGACAGCCAACATGACAGGCTTGAGAATCTCTGCCGAGAAAACAAAATTTTTGACGAATATAAAAAGTGCCCCAAAGTTTTTAGAAACGGATATTGGTCAAATAGTAAAGGTAAAGAAATTCAAATATTTGGGTGAGACAATTCAAGAAAACGGTTTAGAAAAATCTGCTATAGAGGAGAGGATACAAAAGATGGAAAGAGCGTACGGTATAACTAAGAATACTTACAACAAAAAGTGCTTATCAAGAAAACTTAAAATAAAGCACTACAACACAGTAGTGAAACCAGAATGCCTTTATGCCAGCGAATGTCTAGCACTGAACTACAAGCTTGATAAATTAGAAATATTAGAAGAATTATAAGAAAAATATTAGGTCCTCTAAGAATTACAGAGTTTTGGAAATTAAAAAGTAACAATGTAATTTACCTGAACGTAGAAAACATATCAGAAACAATAAGAAAAAGGAGATTACTATTTCTTGGACACATTTACAGAATGGATGACAATAGACTAACTGAACGAATCTTCAAGTAACTTTGGGAAAAGAAATCAACTACCACCTGGATTCAAGAAGTCAAGAAAGACCTGGAAAGGAACAACATACGAGAAGAAGAATTATTGGAAAGAAAGATTTTTAGGAAGAAAGTCTTACAAATGGAAGGATTCCAAGGGAGGAAGGAAAAGAAAACAGGCACAAAGTGGACTGAAGACAGGAAAAAGAAAGACAGTGAAACAATGAAAGAATACTGGAAGAAAAGGAAAGAACAACTAAGGAGAAAGAATTGAAATTGTAACGTGGTCCTTAGAAGGCCGGAACGCAAGAAGAAGAAGAAGAAGAAGAAGAAGAAGAAGAAGAAGAAGAAGAAGAAGACCCACAAATACTGCGCAGTATACAACCAACTTTGATTCAAGACAAGTACGCACTGATTTAAAGCCTAAAAACACACACGCAACAAATAAATACTGTAGATGACTTCACTAGAAGTGAGCTGTCGGCGGTTCACAGAGCGGGGGACAATAATAACTCGCGAGCAAAAATGCCTCATCCTTTCTATCTGTCTTTCATAATACATTACAAAGTACAGTATAATATTCCTTAATCACGAGGAATTGTGTGTGCCTCGGAGGGGGGCGGGGGTGTTCACTCCTTGTAGGTCCATAAGAACAATACTGTTTTCTTAACGTGGAATAAGCTATAGCATAATAGGCAACTAGATGTCTTTGGAGTGTACAGACCAGGAAAGGGTAGGGCAGATGCTGATTCAGAATTATTTGATAAGATAATCAGCTATGTGGGAAACGATAAGGAAAGGAACGTGATCGTAGTGGGTGACCTCAATTTACCAAATGTCAATTGGGAAGGTAATGCGAACGACAGGAAGCATGATCAACAAATGGCAAATAAGTTAATATGGGAAGGGCACCTGATTCAGAAAGTGATGGAACTAACTAGAGGGAAGAATATTCTGGATGTGGTGCTGGTAAAACCAGATGAGCTCTATAGAGAAACCGAAGTAATAGATGGTATTAGTATTAGTGATCACGAAGCTGTTTTTGTGGAAATTAAAAATAAATGTGAAAGAAAGGAAGAGATTAAAATTAGGACTGTTAGGCAGTACCATATGGTTGATAAAACAGGCACGAGGGAGTTTTTAATAAGCAACTGTGATCGGTGGAAAACGGTAAATAAAAATGTAAACAGACTCTGGGATGGGTTTAAAGCAATTGTTGAGGAATGTGAAAATAGGTTTGTACCTTTAAAGGTGGTAAGGAATGGTAAAGATCCACTATAACAGGGAAGTAAAGAGACTAAGAAGGAGGTGCAGGTTGGAAAGAAATAGAAATGGCTGTGGAAGTAAGGAGAAATTGGAGGAACTTACTAGGAAATTGAATCTAGCAAAGAAGTCAGCTAAGGATAACATGATGGCAAGCATAATTGGTGGCCACACTAATTTTAGTGAAAAATGGAAGTGTATGTATAGGTACTTTAAGGCAGAAACAGGTTCCAAGAATAACATTCCAGGAATAATTAATGAACAAGGGGAGTGTGTATACGAGGATCTTCAAAAGGCAGAAGTATTCAGTCAGCAGTATATAAAGATTGTTGGTTACAAGGTTAATGTTCAGATAGAGGAGGTGACTAATACTAAATAAGTATTAAAATTTACCTATGACAGCAATGACATTTACAATAAGATACAAAAGTTGAAAACTAGAAAAGCAGCTGGAAGTGAAAAGGTTTCTTTTTTTTTTTTTTGCTAGGGGCTTTACGTCGCACCGACACAGATAGGTCTTATGGCGACGATGGGATGGGAAAGGCCTAGGAGTTGGAAGGAAGCGGCCGTGGCCTTAATTAAGGTACAGCCCCAGCATTTGCCTGGTGTGAAAATGGGAAACCACGGAAAACCATCTTCAGGGCTGCCGATAGTGGGATTCGAACCTACCATCTCCCGGATGCAAGCTCACAGCCGCGCGCCTCTACGCGCGCGGCCAACTCGCCCGGTGAAAAGGTTTCGGGAGATATACTAAAGACAATGGTTTGGGATATAGGACCATATCTGAAGTACTTGTTTGATTATTGTTTGCATGAAGGAACTTTACCAAATGAATGGAGAGTTGCTATAGTAGCCCCTGTATATAAAGGAAAGGGTGATAGACATAAAGCTGAAAATTACACGCCAGTCAGTTTGACATGTATTGCATGTAAGCTCTGGGAAAGCATTCTTTCTGATTATATAAGACATGTTTGCGAAATTAATAACTGGTTTGACGGAAGGCAGTTTGGGTTTAGGAAAGGTTGTTCCACTGAAGCCCAACTTGTAGGATTCCAGCAAGACATAGCAGATATCCTGGATTCAGGAGGTCAATTGGACTGTATCGCGATTGACCTGTCTAAGGCATTTGATAGGGTAGATCATGGGAGACTACTGGCAAAAATGAGTGCAATTTATTGGACTTGACAAAAGAGTGACTGAATGTGTGGCTCTGTTTCTAGAAAATAGCACTCAGAGATTTAGAGTAGGTGAAGCTTTATCTGTCCCTGTAAAAATTAAGAGGGGAATTCCTCAAGGCAGTATTATTGGACCTTTATGTTTTCTTATATATATCAATGGCATGTGTAAAGAAGTGGAATCAGAGATAAGGCTTTTCGCAGATGATGTTATTCTGTACAGAGTAATAAATAAGTTACAAGATTGTGAGCAACTGCAAAATGACCTCGATAATGTTGTGAGATGGACAGTAGGCAATGGTATGATGATAAACGGGGATAAAAGTCAGGTTGTGAGTTTCACAAATAGGAAAAATCCTCTCAGTTTTAATTACCGCGTTGATGGGGTGAAAGTTCCCTTTGGGGATCATTGTAAATACCTAGGTATAAATATAAGGAAAGATCTTCATTGAGGTAATCACATAAATATGATTGTAAATAAAGGGTACAGATCTCTGCACATGATTATGAGAGTATTTAGGGGTTGTAGTAAGGATGTAAAGGAGAGAGCATATTTGTCTCTGGTGAGACCTCAACTTGAGTATGGTTCCAGTGTATGGGACCCTTACCAGGATTACTTGATTCAGGACTGGAAAAAATCCAAACAAAAGCAGCTCGATTTGTTCTGGGCGATTTCCGACAAAAGAGTAGCGTTACAAAAGTTTTGCAAAGTTTGGGCTGGGAAGATTTTGGAGAATGGAGACGAGCTGCTCGACTAAGTGGTATGTTCCGAGCTGTCAGTGGAGAGATGGCGTGGGAGGACATCAGTAGACGAATAAGTTTGGATGGTGTCTTTAAAAGTAGGAAAACCGAGCTCGATAGCTGCAGTCGCTTAAGTGCGGCCAGTATCCAGTATTCGGGAGATCGTGGGTTCGAGCCACACTGTCGGCAGCCCTGAAGATGGTTTTCCGTGGTTTCCCATTTTCACACCAGGCAAATGCTGGGGCTGTACCTTAATTAAGGCCACGGCCGCTTCCTTCCCAGTCCTAGCCCTTTCCTGTCCCATCGTCGCCATAAGACCCATCTGTGTCGGTGCGACGTAAAGCCAATAGCAAAAAAAAAGTAGGAAAGATCACAATATGAAGATAAAGTTGGAATTCAAGAGGACAAATTGGGGCAAATATTCGTTTATAGGAAGGGGAGTTAGGGATTGGAATAACTTACCAAGGGAGATGTTCAATAAATTTCCAATTTCTTTGCAATCATTTAAGAAAAGGCTGGGAAAACAACAGATAGGGAATCTGCCACCTGGGCGACTGCCGTAAATGCAGATCAGTAGTGATTGATTATAGCTTAGCTTTTTATTCGTGTCAATGCACACCATAGCTTGGCATTGCTTAGCGTAGCATAGCGTAGCGTGCAGAAAATCAGTTGTGTGCTGTAACCCATCCCCACCCCAAAAAATAAAAATACTAGCAACATCCCGGTACGCGGTTTTCAAGAGGCTCCCCACTGAGTTTTCAACACTGAACAAACACGCAAACAACCCTAACACAAATTCAAATTTCTCATAATAGAACTATATAATTAAACGCACAATAACACCTGCAATGGCAAAATATTCACGAACTCAAAACACTCGGCGTGAGCGCGCAAAAACAGATCTTCCTAATATTACCAAAATCATTGAAATAAAACCAGAAACGTCGTAATGCAAAATTACATGTTATGTTTTTATTGTGTCATTTATAAACTAGACACTTTTATTTTAAAAATCATAATATCATGTCCTTATTTTGACAACAAAAAATGTACAAATTTTATAGTTCATCGATTAACAAAGGTGGCTATAGAATGGGCAAGTTGGGAGTATTGTATCCTCTTTGGTATTAAAAGACCTGGCGGGAACAGCTCTACATTACTTTGTTTTGCCGTTTGCTTTGAGCGATCCCCTCTTAAATACTACCTCTGCCACGTGGTAATGCTAGTGTGACTAGTGTTGCCTCTCTGTGGTTGAACGAAGAATCGCAGTGAAGTGATGTCTTGCCGGTCTTGGCTGTTGTTTCCACAGCCTATCGGAAAAGTTCGGCACGCATGCGCAAAAGGAAGATTTCCTGCTTTCTGGCAAAAAGCTTAGAAACTCTCGCTGAGCTGCGATCGCACAGCCACCCGGCGTGGAGCACACGACTAGTTACCTGGTTGTGAGACGAGTTGAATAATTTCCTATTCTTTGGCTGACGTCTTTTTCAATGAACTGTATTTGATTGCAGATAATATTTCTAAAGTAATTTATTTTCATGGAGGCGAATGGAGGAGGATAGGTTACCTAGGAGAATAATGGACTCTGTTATGGAGGGAAAGAGAAGTAGAGGTAGACCAAGACGACGATGGTTAGACTCAGTTTCTAACGATTTAAAGATAAGAGGTATAGAACTAAATGAGGCCACAACACTAGTTGCAAATCGAGGATTGTGGCGACGTTTAGTAAATTCACAGAGGCTTGCAGACTGAACGCTGAAAGGCATAACAGTCTATAATGATAAGGTATGTATTTATTTATTTTCAAATAGGCAATCTGCTGCAGCACTTTCAGCACGTAAGGTAGGGCCGCCCCTGGTCATTTCTTCACTCGATTTCTAGAACGAGAGTGGTTTGGTGCCAATATCTTCATAACGGTTGGTTTTAGGACCTTAAAACATGGTTTTCGGTCCCGTATGGACTTCCTAGCTTTGTTCTTCGCGTCGTGAGGCTTATAAAGAGCTTTGTCTTGTCCTTGTATGACAAATCCGATATTCCGCCTTTATTGTTCTATATTAATGTGCCAAAGGACCTAAATCTTAGGAATGGAGAGTGCTATTAAAATTTCTTGCATTCTGAATTACCCGCAGGGTCCTAAAAGTTAAGCATACAAAACTTGGTTCAGATTGGTGGAACGGTATGGAATACTTAAGGAACAGACGGACAGAGGGACGAACAGACATTTTGTTTCTATATCTATACTATTAGCATAATGTACATAATATTTAGCTTTTACCCCATGAACGCAAATAATAATAATAATAATAATAATAATAATAATAATAATAATAATAATAATAATAATAATAATAATAATAATAATAATAATAATAATAATAATAATAATAATAATAATAATAAATAATTTCGTGTCTGTTTCTAATAGGATACAATAAAGCAGACCCTGAAACGAGGGTGGTTGACACCTGCCCTGTATATGAATCAATGTGGTATTGTGGTGGGGGATAGTGTTGTGTGTGGTATGGGAGTTACAAGGGTTGGGGATAGCATAAACAGTCAGCCACCAAGCCAAAGTATATAACCCTTTAAGATAAGATTAAATTCTCCGACCCGTTCGGGAATGGAACCTGGGCAATTTGAACCCAAGTGCACTATGCTGAGCATTCAGCTACATAGCCGGATATTGTATTATATTCATGCAATGATTTTTGTTTTCAGGTTGTATTTTACTCGTTTTCATTATGATGTATTGGAGTTTTTCTTCTCATTTGTATGATTGTGCTTCGGATGACTTACTTTGAACTTCACTTGCTCTGTGTTCCCAAATGTATTATTTAGTCATTACATTTTGTAATTGTAATATTTATACTTCTCTTACAAACTTGTAATTTACACGGTTAAGTGTAAGAGGGAGCCATGACCCCTAACTTCGCCACTGTTAAATAAACGAGAAATTAAAAAAATAAAGAAATGCTCTCTCGGTGTCTAAATATCGTTTTGACCACTCGGTTAACATCGTGCCTAAAATAGAATCACATTTTATAAATGTTTACACAAGTCTCAATTGGGAATTCCTAGAAGATAAGTCCTGGTTCGTGATTTATTTTGAGCATGACATTAACTGATCTTTAGATTGTTAAACTTCAGACACAGAGCCAACTGACTTATGAATTATGACGTATTTCGGAGATAAAAGAGAGAGTGGATGCTAGTAGTGACGCTCACGTTCCTATCGACAAATTGTGTCGTTACTTAAGCTACTGGCTCTGTAACCTGCGTTCTGCATCCAAATAAACGACACGTTTCTTTAAATATTAAAGATCGATATTCATTTAACATGGTGTGAAATGTGACATCTTTCTTTCTTAATCTGCTTACCTTCCAGGGTTGGTTTTTTTCTCGGACTCAGCGAGGGATCCCACCTCTACCACCTCAAGGGCAGTGTCCTGGAGCGGGAGACATTGGGTCGGGGAATACAACTGGGGAGAATGACTAGTAACTCGCCCAGGCGCCCTCACCTGCTATGCTGAACAGGGGCCTTGCGGGGGATGGAATGATTGGAAGGCGTAAACAAGGAAGAGGGAAGGAAGGGGCCGTGGCCTAAAGTTAGGTACCATCCCGGCATTTGCCTGGAGGAGAAGTGGGAAACGACGGAAAACCACTTCCAGGATGGCTGAGGTGGGAATCGAACCCACATCTACTCAGTTGACCTCCTGAGGCTGAGTGGACCCCGTTCCAGTCCTCGTACCACTTTTCAAATTTCGTGGCAGAGCCCTGAATAGAACCCGAGCTCCGGTTGTGGCAGCTAATCACACTAACCACTACACCACAGAGGCGGACGAAATGTGACATGTTGCTAGTAATTAGCCCTACTGTGTTTTGTTTTTGTAATAAAACATGTAGTAGTATTTTGACATAAACATATTTGTGAACAAACACATCCTCGACTGTTGGATGCAAAATGTCGACTCTCGTGATCTATTTCATGGTTATCTAATGTATAGAGTGCGGGTGGGTGTCATGCCGACTTATGAACGAACAAGCGGAAAATAATAAGTGTGCAACTCGGTCCCGTTTCTCTACGGGGTCGGATATAAAGCGAGATGACGAGTTTTTACGACCGTATTTCCTTCCTGATGTCAACCTCATGAGTGGAACCAATGATATGAAATGAAGACGTGATATTATACGGTAGTAGAAAGGTAAAATGTAAGTGTGTATTCTGCCCGAAGACAGGTCCGAACCTCCGCAGAGGTGTGCCTGAGCCGGAGTTTACGTACGGTAGGGTGGCCAGTTCCTTTCCGCTCCTCCATTCCCTTACCTCCCACTAACAGCGCGTGGCAACCCACCCAAATCTTGACCACGCCCAATGTTGCTTAACTTCGGAGATCTCACGGGATCCGGTGTTTCAACACGGCTACGGCCGTTAGCTGTAGTAGAGGGGAGATGGTAAAACCCGGTATCGGCACATAACCTGCTCCTGTCGAATAGCGCCAAGGGGTATGCTCAACGCTTTACGTCAACATCCGATGGACGAATCACTATCAACAGGGTCATACGCTCTCACACCATACGGACACTGCGGAGAGATTTGGAAGTGAATCCGGATTTTTGGCACGCAATCTAGTGATTAGAAATTGTGTACCACCCCTTCTCTAACCCTGCCGGCCAACATTCTGATGGTGAAACTCTTTCGACCAACGGGACTCGAACCGGCTATTCACAGTGTCAGACCATATAGACTTCACGCTTTAACGATAATGGCCACCAGGCGGGCTAACAAGCGGAAAATACTATTGTATACAATTAATTAAATGATGTAATAATAATTAAGGAAATATCACAGGGGGATAAGAAGCGTAGGGTTTGAATGGCTGGACAAGGAACTAACAAGAGCAGAACTTAACACAACACATTTTGAAATTTTATTTCTTTCCTTTTCTTCTAGTTTAAAATTGATAGATAAAGACAATCTGAATGAATAACAACAATATTATTGAGATATAATAAAAATCTTCCGGGCTATTATGCCGTGGTCCACTCCTCTCGTTTCTTCCATACGTTTCGACTACTGCTGCGGTAGTCATCTTCTGTGGCGTCGTGTAGATACGCTCTCCGCCAGCGGAAGATTTTTATTATATTGACACCGGCCGTGAAAGCCTTCATACTTCAATATTATTGAGCTCGTCAGCTCGAACAATATACTGTAGTGGACTATGAGTCCGAATGTCAGGTACCAAAACTTGAGAGAATTACAAATTGTTAATTTACACAGAAAAGAGCTGAACTGCTCTTGCCAGGTGCAATATTTGTTTAGAGCAAGAAATGCTCCAGGAAAGTACGCTTAGTAGAAGTCTACGCTCCAGGTATAGCATAGTCCAGCCTCGCAGAGGCATCAGTTTTTTTTATGGCGTACTTAAGTTCCACATGACAACCTATTGGTTGTCCTCCATTAGAATATTTACCCCCAAGATGCCCCGAAGTGGGCTTATCTATTGCTCAACAATTACAGGGTTCACTGTTCCCAAAGGGAACTAACGCCAGAAAAACTTTAGGCACGTAAATAAATGTACAGGGGCATAATTGCCCATACTAAGTGGCCTTGGTGTAAAAAGAAGAGGTTGCACAAGACCGACCATAAACAAAAGGCTAGGAGGCGAAACACTTGTCCTCCTTATAGAAATAGTTAAAACCCTAAGTGAGCTTATGGTCAAAACATACAGAGACTCCTATACTACAAAGGGCTGACTAAATGAGAAATAGTAATGCCTAATAAGTTTTAAGAAATTTAGAGGTTTGAAAACTTTGTTCCCTTATATTACATATTTCCCAGCAGGGAATAGAGCAGAGATCTCAGACTTGCCAAAAGTCTACACTTAAACCACCACATTCAGAAATTTACATTAAATAAAAGAGGTTGAAACCTTTTCCTCACACTATCCGCAGGAGCTATCTGATATCTACGAAAATTATGTCATTACCTTGAGTCTCTGGGCCTTCCTCACATAGACCGCGCTCCTACCTCCCTTAGGACACGCCGCACTCAAATCACTGGAGCAGTCAGGACAACACGGCCCTAAAGCGCCCTGCTTTTATAGAATTTTTAAGGTGAAGCTTCCAGAACTCTTTACTGATAGGCTGGATTCCTGTACACACACCGTTGCTTACGCTATTATACAAGGCTGGGAAATGAGCCATGAGAAGTGGGGTCACCGAATTTAGTTTTCACTTCTCCCACTAGGATCGCTTTTCTTAGACACAAGTTTTGAATGTCTTCCTATGTTCAGTATGGATTTTGTGACAAGTGCTTGTGGAAATTCGCTAATATATAGCCAATTATGATACTCACGGAGAAACCAAGTGTTTTGAATGTTGCTCGTGATCCATTTTTGTTGTAGTGCAAATAATCCCGTCAATATGATATTAAAGTGTCCTGTTGGAAACTTATTTACATCAGTATCTTGAGGTTATGAGTTGTCGTAGTATGGACCCAAAGTCAACACGAATTTATGCATCTTTACAAAAGTGTTTTAAAGTGTTTGGGAAATACATAGTCAGTTTATACTAACGTAAAAGCTATTACTTAAAATGTAGCATTTGTAATGGGTCTCCAGTTCAGAGTCACCATTTGAATCTTACATCACTGCCTAGCCTAACTTAAATTTAACACGTTTCTGATCAAAGGTTTTTGGTCAAGATTCGGAATATTTTGGCACTTTGTTGAAATATTCCTTGCAATATTGTCCAACAAAGGCTTGAGTAATTTCTGCAGAAACAATAGTGGCAATGTTTCGTTATTGCAGGTCCTGCACATGAGTTCCATTAAAAACCTGTCTTTCAGGTAGCGGGTACAGATCGGTAGATAGTGTTTCCTTGGGAGATAGTGTAGTGCTTCAATAACAAAATCGTAACACATTTGTATCAAAGCCCTGAAGAAAGCGTTAGGGTGCCTTAACCCTCGCCTGTCTTGAAAACGGATTAAGTATACTGCAGGACTATCAGTTGCAGGTAAGGATATTATCTGTAGATAACTGTCACAGCTAGTTTCTTCATCTGCTACACGTATCAAATATCTAGCTATCATTGCCAGTGAAACTGATGACAGAGTAACTACAGATTTTGAAAACAGAAAAAAGTATTTATCACTGCTGAGTTAAGGATCAAATCATTTGTAAGCACTTTTAAAAATGTTTGTTAAATTAGCCTGTAGATGACCTGTTGGACAGTAATATGCAGACCTTTATAGCGTCCTCTCTGAATTGACACTTTCGTTTACAAAAAGCCTGAATCTGCTCAATCAAGAAATTTGCTTTCAAATCACCTTGTTCAGCTAGTCCTGTAAATTTATTTAGTTGACTGTGAAGTCCATGTTTATTTTTTTCTTTCATTTTTGAGTTGATGCACCCTTTCTTTTAAAATTGTCCGGCTCCATGGCTAAATGGTTAGCGTGCTGGCCTTTGGCCCCAGGGTCCCGGGTTCGATTCCCGGCAGTGTTGGGAATTTTAACCATCATTGGTTAATTTCCCTGGCGCGGGGGCTGAGTGTATGTGTTGTCTTCATCATCATTTCATCCTCATCATGACGCGCAGGTCGTCTACGGGAGTCAAATCGAAAGACCTGCACCTGGCGAGCCGAACATGTCCTCGGACACTCCCGGCACTAAAAGCCATACGCCATTTCATTTCTTTTAAAATTGTAATAATAATATGTTTCTGCTTTGCTATAAGTGCTCTTTGTTTCCTACATTTCCTGCCTATTCGTTTCAGTTTCAGACCTAATTTAGTGCAGTATACTGGTAGTTTATGCTTAATAGAACACTGTGTGGCTGTGGTTTTATATAATGGTTCACTGATAGGTACAGGTGGAGGGTCATTCTCTTCACCTTCCCCTTAAGTGGTATTCCTGTATGCGATTGTGTTTGTTTGTGTCCGGGAAAGTCTTGAAATACGGATGGAATGACGTTCGGAAGTAGGATTTTTAGAGGTGTGCTCACACTGTAATCTGAGTCTTTAAAATGCCTACTGTAAACAGTGGAATGTACACTAGGTTTCCACAGAGATCCCAGTCTATTTTTCTGACGAGAAATTGCAACACTATTTAGTTTTAAGTTCCTCGTCTTTCGGAAATCTACGAAATGAAATACCACACTCTTTTGAGATCTTTGATTTGCAATAAGGAACACTACAGTATACCATGTTTTTTAAGTTTATGCGATGTTTGCATTACGTAAATACGGTCATTAATTTCAATCGCTCAATTATAATCACCTGCACTAGGAAAAGAAAGCTCATAAAATACAAAAATACGTCTTGACACGCTCGTGAATGTTTGAATGAGTACCTCGCCCGCACTATTTTGTCTAAGAAGCGCGCACCTAGCGGCAAAACGATGCGATTCGCAAGCCCGAGCGCGAACCAGTTTCACGACCAGCGAGGCCTTGTATTTCCCAGCCTTGTATAATAGCGTAAGCAACGACACACACCTAATTTTCATTGACTAGGGAAAATATTTACAAGTTTCTGATAGGTTGATTACAATTAATTGAAGAAGGGACCAGCTGAAGTGTTGACAACTTCAATACATAAACAAAACAATCCTCAAAACCTAAGGTTTGCCAACTGCATAAATAAATATTCCTTTATGAAATAATTAGAATTAATCCCGCTAGAGGAAGCAATTAAACCGATGGTAGAGACATCTAAGAGTTGAAGAATAAAGTATCTTGTAGTTCACCAGTTCACGTTTGTTTGCACAGAAGGCGTTATAGAAGGCGACCCCCGTAATAACAATTCTGGCGCAGCCCTTGTAAGGCAGACCCACAAACGAGAGTAGTCACCGTTTGCCGTGTGTGGGAAACTGCGTGTTATTGTAGTGAAGGATGATCTTGTGTGTGGTGTGTGAGTTGCAGGAATCTCGGGGACAGTACAAACACTCAGTCCTCGAGCCAGGGGAAATAACCATTGAATCGAACCTGGTGCCCTCAGAACCGAAGGCGACTACTCTGGCTACTCAGCCAAGCAGCCGGACATTTATGTCATGAACAGACCATATCAAAGATAATAAAGCCTTGATGTAACGAACCAAATCAAACCAAACCTCACGGTGCTACAGCCCTAGTAGGCGTTGGCCTACCAAGCGACCAGTGCTCAGCCGAAAGATCTGCAGAATAAGAGATGGTGCGTGGTGAGTGCGACGAATCCTCTTGGACATTAATCCTGACCTAGCAAGTCGCTCAGCGGGATGGGTCACGCAGCTATTGGCTTGCATTCAGGAGTAGTGGATTCGAACCCCACTTTCGGCAGCCCTGAAGATGATTTTCCGTGGTTTCCCATTTTCATACCAGGCAAATACTGGGGCTGTATCTTTATTAAGGCCACTGTCGCTTCCTGTCCACTCCTAGCCCATCGTTGCCATGAGATCTATCTGTGTCGGTGTGATGTAAAGCAGATTGTAAAAAAAAAAGAAAAAAGAAAAGTAGGCCCACTAGCACTAAACCGCGTGGGTGTCCAAAATTCCAAGTGCCAGCTAAACCTGACTGAATTTAAAATGCATTCAGACTTCTTATTACAGACTGTCAATGCCTCCTGGCTATCACTCTGTAAGCCTTTGTGAATGAACTAAATTTTTCTACAGTCCTGTATTTGCAACTAGCCTGTGTTTTCGTCTCGCTCTACACCTCTTACTCTGATACCATTAAAAGCTGAGGCTGTCTACCGTCGCCAAGGTCTCATCTAGCTTCACTTACTCACCATGTCCGTATCTACTGTTCTCGTAGGTAACATATCCTTACGAGTGGTGGTTTCTAACGTTTTAAAAGTCAGACATTTAGCATTTTGATTTGTACATTTCGCATTCTGTAGCATTTATACATTTGCAATTCAATTTATCGTGTTTTGAAGAACATAGAATTTGAGTCTACTGATAAAAAGATCTAGGTAATGTTTCTTGATAACATATATATATATATATATATATATATATTGCTATTTGCTTTACGTCGCACCGATACAGATAGGTCTTATGGCGACGATGGGACAGGAACGGCCTAGGAATAGGAAGGAAGCTGCCATGGCCTTAATTAAGGTACAGCCCCAGCATTTTTCTGGTGTGAAAATGGGAAACCACGGAAAACCATCTTCAGGGCTGCCGCCAGTGGGGTTCGAACTCACTATCTCTCGGATGCAAGCTCACAGCCGCGTGCCCCTAACCGCACGGCCGACTCACCTCACCGTTCTCTTTTAAAGCAAAAGTCATAGGCTATGTGCAGAAAGAGGTCTATTCCTTCACAAAGACTAATCTAATGTATTGTAAATGAAGACATCCTTTACATAATGCACATAGAATAAAGACACGGTCGATCCCGATATTAAAACTTAATAGTAGTTTAAAAAGCCGTGGAATCTTCAACTCTAAGAATTAATGTTATCGATTTTACGTCCCACTAACTACTTGAACGATTTTCAAAGACGCCGAGTTACTGGAAACTGTTTCGTACAACGTACTGGTAAATTTACCAGCATGATGCTGGCGTATGTTAGTACCTTCAAATACCACTGGAATGAGCCGCGATCACACTCGCCAACTTGGGCTCGGAAAACCAACGTTTTCTCGGTTGAGATAAGAAAAGATTTGCTATGGATTTTAAGAGTCACCAGTATGTCGGAATGTTGTCCAACGGAGTTCTGTAATAAACTGCAAGTAAATGACACGGAGTCAATTCGTCAACAATGTGCATGCTTGTTTCACGATATGAAGACGCTCAGCTAACACCGTGTGAACTAATGATGACGTAATAGCAGATGTATCCGGAGTAGGACACTCAATTGGCCGTCTTTATTGGCTGTATTGATCTGTACATGAGTGTGATTCTGGTAATAGGGTCAGGAATGCAATCTTCAGCATCATCTACTTTTAGGTCTGTACCATTACCGTCACAAAGCCGCATTGCTGCATATTTCAAGAGGAACAGAAGTGAGAAAGCCCGCGCAGATTGGCAGTTCAATTGTGTTTTCACCTTAAGGCATTCAGCGTTCGCCTTGGCTGACGTCCATATTTCGAATCAACTATCCTTCAATCTTTTTAGAAATACCAGAAACGGATCAATACCCGAGTATAAGGCTCGTAGTGGTTTACATAATAATAATAATAATAATAATAATAATAATAATAATAATAATAATAATAATAATAATAATAATAATATAATGTTTTGTATATGAACGAGTATATACTCCTACTTCCTGTGACTGGAAAGAGAATAATCTTTTATTGGGACATTTACTGATTCATTCAAACCATTCAAGATATTCCAAGCATTTAAATATAATTAGAAGTGTAAGAGAGTGAATTAAGCAGAGGATATGTAAACGACTAATAGCCTCGAGAAACCGATAAAATTGAACGGAGAGGCAGTAGAATATCATGAAGTATGCATCCATTTAGAACAGACGTTGTCCTTTCGAAGCAAGCTCGTTAAAAGAATCAGAAGAACAGCGATTGCCTGGAATAAATACTGGGCACCTATCTTAATTCTCAACTGGTCACTTATCTTCATTCTCAAGAATATTTTTAACATCAATGTGGAACTAAACACTTGTGTTCTGCCCGTTCTTACACATGGTGCTGAGACATGGTATTTAACTAAAGAACAGGCCAATGAAGAGAAGTATACTGGGTGTTTCTCTGAAATGTCTCTGTAACACTGTCATAGGAAATACAACTGGACTAAAGGATGCACAAAAAAAAGTGTGATCCAAGACGTGGAACTGAACTGGGCGTGTAGCAAGATCTAATCCTCACAAAAGGATAAAGGCTGTAACGGAGTGGCTCCGAGAGACGGACAACGGAGAAGAGTACTTCTATTGTCTAAGTGGTCCGGTATAGTGCTGCGAAATTTGGGGCCATTCTGGATGAAAACTGTCCAGGACAGAAGAATCTGAAAGTAGATGGGGGAATCTTTTGGTCCAAAAGGGGATGATCAGGCCCTGATCATGATGATGGTGAGGAGGATGGGGAGGATGAGGAGGAGCATATTGCATAGTTTTAATTAATGTTGTAGGGTAAACGCTGAATAGGGTGACGTGATCAAAATTTTCAAAAGCCGGACATTTGATGGAAGAGAGCAGGACATTCTGAAAAAAGAACGCTAACACGTTAAATTCCTATTTATTCACAGCAAAACAATAGTCTAATACAGTAAACATATCCATTGTTATTATTGTTACAATTACAACATTATTGTTCCTACTTCTGTGAAGGGGAAATGTCCTTCAGTAACTCGGTATTTCAAGAAACAAGCTGAAACATTCTTTACATAGAAAATGCTTAAAATGGTATTGCACGGTTACAATACCGCTTCTATTGACAGTTTGTTCCTTTCATCTGACCACTGGATGTTGATTGGTGAAAATATCCTTTCAACATTGGAACAAGTAATAATTGAAAAAATGAATTGGCATGTATTCATCAATTGCTGGAAACACTTGATATTCGCAACCTGTTTAAAAATATACTGCATTGAAAATATGTTGTTTCCAAGAAATGTACTTCATCATGCTTCAAATGCTTCATGATTCATTAATGTACTTAACGGAGGGAATTGTGTCATTCAAACTAGTCTTTCAAGTCTTTCATGTTCAACCAATAAAAATACTGTAATTCGTCACGTTGAACATTTCATTTATGGACGTACATGGCAGGTACAGAGACAGGTCAGGATTCATTAAAATCTCTACTCGTATTTCCAATCCATCTTCTCTTAGATTCTCAAGTTTTATGGTAACTTGCAATGGCATACAGTTATTTTACAACCATTTTTCCAGAGAGTTCTGAATCCAAATTTTATCCACTAAATAGCCATATAAATTTTCGATATCTTAAATATAGTATAAAGTACATTTATGAATGGTTGAACTAAAGAAAAAGTTCAGAAATTCATCTCTGAAGACTTTCGAGATTCATATAACACTAGACTTCCAAAGTTCACATTTGCGTTATCAGCACAAAATGAAATACATTTGTTACTAATACTATGTGTTTTCACACATTAATCAGGTCTGACAATAATCTTGTCAGTTTCATTCTTACAGCTATTACAGTTATAGAATGTTAAATACCATACCTGTTTTCCAGGCAAAATATTGAACGATGACTGGAAATAATTTCAAACGACCATGAATATTCGCATCAGTTGCTATACCCACAAATGTTCCTCAATAGATTTTAGTGCACATTTGTGAGAATGCGGAGACAACACTTTGTTAACAGTTTTTGTTCTCGTGCATGTTAGTTTCTTAGAGATCTCCGAATCCCCAAGTAGTTTAGGAAGTAGTGATGCAGTACAATCCATAGATCTGTAAGTCTGTTGGTATCTTACAGTATGAAATCGTCAAGTACCCTCAGCTGCACTAACACTGTCACCTATCCTCGAGATTCTTGATGCAAAGTAAGATGACACTATACGAGATGATGATGAATTTTTAGAACATGTAATATGTTCAGTTGTTGTTAAGTGACGATTGAAATTCTTCGCACCTCTCGAAACCAGAGATGCTGAACAGTCACATATCGTGCATTTCGCTTCAGTTTCTACACGACCCTGAGTGAAGCATGATTATTTATATCTCATAAAATCACTGAACTTGTCCTTTTTTGACATCTGGTTTTGGGTGACGCATTCAGTGTTAGGGTGACCAGACAGCTAGACATGTCCTGCATTTTTAGTATTTTGTGAGTGTCTGGCAGCATTTTTACGATACACCAAAATGACCAGATTTCCGCCTTTCAAGAACATAATTACCAAATATTTATATAAAGTACACTGACTGACAGAGCAAATGCAACACCAAGAATGAGTGGTTCGAAAGGGATGAAAGTTGGGGAAAAAACAGAGACGGCACGGACGAATAATTGATGTTTATTTCAAACCGATATGCAGGTTACACAATGCGCACGGCATCGACTCAGTAGGATGTAGGACCACCGCGAGCGACGATGTACGCAGAAACACGTCGAGGTACAGAGTCAATAAGAGTGCGGATGGTGTCCTGAGGGATGGTTCTCCATTCTCTGTCAACCATTTGCCACAGTTGGTCGTCCGTACGAGGCTGGGGCAGAGTTTGCAAACGGCGTCCAATGAGATCCCACACGTGTTCGATTGGTGAGAGATCCGGAGAGTACGCTGGCCACGGAAGCATCTGTACACCTCGTAGAGCCTGTTGGGAGATGCGAGTAGTGTGTGGGCGGGCATTATCCTGCTGAAACAGAGCATTGGGCAGCCCCTGAAGGTACGGGAGTGCCACCGGCCGCAGCACATGCTGCACGTAGCGGTGGGCATTTAACGTGCCTTGAATACGCACTAGAGGTGACGTGGAATCATACGCAATAGCGCCCCAAACCATGATGCCGCGTTGTCTAGCGGTAGGGCGCTCCACAGTTACTGCCGGATTTGACCTTTCTCCACGCCGACGCCACACTCGTCTGCGGTGACTATCACTGACAGAACAGAAGCGTGACTCATCGGAGAACACGACGTTCCGCCATTCCCTCATCCAAGTCGCTCTAGCCCGGCACCATGCCAGGCGTGCACGTCTATGCTGTGGAGTCAATGGTAGTCTTCTGAGCGGACGCCGGGAGTGCAGGCCTCCTTCAACCAATCGACGGGAAATTGTTCTGGTCGATATTGGAACAGCCAGGGTGTCTTGCACATGCTGAAGAATGGCGGTTGACGTGGCGTGCGGGGCTGCCACCGCTTGGCGGCGGATGCGC